>NW_027499974.1:0-41523 GCF_021521415.1 Bidens hawaiensis | reverse complement strand
TGTAACAAATTTTTTTTTAACATATGTAATATATGTTGTTACATTTAATAAAAAAACGTGTTACTTTTATTGCAGGTATTACAATCAACGGACGTGGTTCCGAACCTCACACTCCGCCGTCTAATTCGCGTGTGGTCCGACTCGTACCTCCTCCGTCCGGAATCTCACGCATCATTCAACAACCATCAAGCGTTCGAGTCGTTAAAAAAATCGATCATCACCGAACCGAAGGAAAACGTCTCGTTAAGCACGTCTACGCTCTCAAACATCATCAATTTCGCGAAACTGTCACCCGAAAACCGAGAATCGTTAGCGAAACTCGACGGATTCGTTCCGTTGTTATCGAAGATGCTTAACATTAATTATGAGATTGAATTGAAATCAAACGAATGCACTCATCCAGTCGAGCTTGTTATTATCATTCTGGATTTGATATTATCAGAGAAAGCAGTTAAACAACAATTAGTTAAGTTAATCAACTCACCTTCAGCTTCATTAACGACGTCGTTTAGTATCGTTTTACACCGCGGTACGGTCACCGGAAGAATAACCGCCGCTAGAGTTCTGGAATCACTCGCGGCATTCGACACCGAAACTCGCCGGATAATATCCGAACACAGCGTGATATTAAAGCAGTTACTCCGGCTAACAAACTCCGACGACGTGACGTGTACGGAGGCCGGAGTATCTGCTTTAACCGCCATCGCCACGTCACGGCAAGCGAAGAAGGAAATAATACGTCTCGGAATTATAACGACCGCCTGTATAATATTATCCTGGCAGCAGGAGGAATATTATTCTGTTACGGTTGTTGAGAAAGTATTGAAGGTGTTGGAGATGGTGTCCAGGTGTGCTGAAGGACGGACAGGAATATGTGAAAATGAGCAGTGTGTGACGGAGGTGGTTAGGCGGTTGTTGAAGGTGTCGCCTGTGGCGACGGAGAGTGCGATTGGAGTGATATGGAGTGTTTGTTACATGGCGAGGGATCGGATGGCTCAGGAGGCTGCGATTAGGTGTAATGGATTGACCAAGGTGTTGTTGGTGATGCAGAGTAATTGTTCGGGTTCGGTGAGGCAAATGTGTCGGGAGTTGGTTAAGGTGTTAAGGGTTAACTCGAAGTCGTGTTTGGCGAGCTATGAGACGCGGACGACTCATATTACGCCGTATTGAGTTGGCTCGGTTGAGTCAACTCGGTTTAGTTAACTCGGGTTGTGGTGTTGGTGATGCAGAGTAATTGTTCGGGTACGGTGAGGCATTGGGTGAAGGTGTTCCGACTTAACTCAAAGTCGTGTTTGGTGAGCTATGAGACGCGGGCGACTCATATTACGCCGTATTGAGTTGACTCGGTCGGGTCGGGTCGAGTTAACTCGGGTTGTGTTGGTGATGCAGAGTAATTGTTCGGGTAGGGTGAGTCGGTGAGGCATTTGGTGATGGTGTTTAGAGTTAACTCAGACACGTGTTTGGCGAGCTATGAAACGCGGACGACTCATATTACGCTGCGTTGAGTTAACTCGGGTTGTGTTGTTGGTGATGCGGAGTAATTTTCGGGTACGGTGAGGCAAATGTGTGGTGAGTTGATGAAGGTGCACCAAGTTAACTTGAAGTCGTGTTTCGCAAGCTATGAAACGCGGATGATGACTCATAGTACGCGTATTGAGTTGACTCGGTCAACGAACTCGGGGTATTGACTCGGTTTTGTTTTTAGAGGTGTTTAGAATTTGACTGACTTATGATTAGATCCAAAGATGTAAATCAAATTTGATTATAAAAACAGTAAAGAGAAATTGGTTCATATGTTGTGTTGAAAAGAAATAGTCAACAACAAACAATGTTTTGTGCATTTTTGTAAAGTTTAAAAGAATGTTACAAACAAATCGGTTATTACAAGGCGTGGTAAATACGCGTGTATTGTTAGCTCGTATGAGCTGAAAGTACATCGTTCGAGCTAGACGTGCACAAAAAAACCGGTTCCGGAACCTAACTGGTGGAACCGAACCGGAACCGGTTCCAGTTCCAACCCGGTTGGAACAATACCCGGTTTGGGTATTTTTGTACCCGAAAATCGTACCCGGTTCTCCTATTTGTATGTCAGTACCAGTTCCAACCCGGTTCCTACCCGGTTCTTAATTGGAACCGGTTCGGTTCGTACCCGGAAAAACCGGTTCCGACAGGGTTTTTTTAAAGGGTCAAACAAAAGTCAAACTAGCCGTTGGAACCGGTTCCAACGGTAATATAGCCGTTGGAACCGGTTTTTTAGACACCAATTAGCCGTTGGAACCGGTTCCAACGGTAATATAGCCGTTGGAACCGGTTTTTGAGACAATAGATCCGTTGGAACCGGTTCCAACGGTAATATAGCCCGTCGTTTTATTTATTTAAAAACTAACTATTACAAACATTATTACATAAACGATACTAAACATAACAACTAAAACATAAAAACAAAGTCCGTCGTTTTAATCCGGGAATACTTATTTTTGGGTTGTAGAGCTTGACGACTCTCCCACTTCCGTTTTTTTAGCTTCCAATCTTCTTTTCTCTCGACAATACTTATTCGTATGTTTTCGTAATGTCGAGTTGGACCCTGCTTTAAGAAACTTCGAGCAATATTTGCAACGTGCCAACTCATGTGAGTCGGTCATGAGACACAAATCGTAATGAACCCAAACATCGGGGCATCTTGTTGTTTCGATCACCATAACGTCATCATTGGTTGCCATTTGTTGTCAGTTTAAGGTTAATTGTGGTTTGGAGTGTGTTTTATAGTTTTGGAAGTGGTTTAACAAGTAAACAAACAAACCTTGCTATTTATAGTAAGAAAATAACCTATTTATAGTTAAAAAACCGGTTCCAACGGTCAAAAACGGCTATATAGCCGTTGGAACCGGTTCCTAACGGCTCTAATATTTAAATTTCAAAAAAAAACCGGTGGAACCGGTTTTTACGTAAAAACCGGTTCCGGTTCATACCCTACCCGGTTCTTAAAAGTTCGCATATCTGGGCATCGGTTCGGGTCGGGAACCGAACCGGTTCTTGATTGGAACCGGTGCCATTTTACAACCCGGTGTGAAAAAACCGGTTTGGAACCGGTTCGGGTTTTCCATTTGAACCCGATTTGTGCACCTCTAGTTCGAGCGATGTATTGATAGTTTGATACAATGTTACTTTTATGTTGTACGTTATATTGTCGTTAGTAGATTATTAATAACATAAAGTTGAAGAGTCACACAAGTACAACTTATTGAGTCACAGATCGATTTATGTTGGACTTCAACTCACTAGGGGTATATTTTCTCGAGTTAACTCGTCTAGTGCTGTTATTGGGTTGAATTCTAGTGAACGTAGACTCAACTTAAATTTCTCGATTGATAACTCTGTAATGAAGTAAGAGCATTTTCGATGCTTTATCCGCAAGGCGTAGTATAGAGGACGTGATGTTTAGTATGCATTTGAGGAAATGTTTGTGAGCATTCATTCTTGAATTCGTCGTATATTTTAGACTTTCGGTTGGAAAAATAGGTGTAATGTGAGGCCTTTATGGTGTTTATGTGATGCTCATGTATTGAAGAAAGTTTGCGTGTGTCCATCTTGTATTTTTTTTATATAATTTACGGTATATTACTTGAATATTTATAACTCAAGTAACATAAAATATTTACTTAGTTTGATTGATATAAAAATAAATAAAAACAAGACGATAGCATGAAATGTAAGGATTCAACACTAGATGTGGTTTGTTAATGTTTGTGGTGTTTAGCATTGTGGATTGTCTAAGACACTATATAAATTATAACGGCGTCATCGAGAAGATGAACACGAGTATCCATCTCAAGATCTATGATGCACGTACACCATTAGCGTTAACACATGAATCATGTATACAACATAAATAATATATACATAAACAAACAAACAGACACACATGTCCAGAAATCACGTATTTCTCCTATCTTAGGGCATGTTTGGGATTGAGTTTAAAAAATGCTTATTGGCTTATTGGTGTTTTCAAAAAGCCAATAGTTAAAATGTGTTTGACAATCACAAAAATCTTTTTTGTTTTAATTTTATGAAAGTGTTAAAAAGCAGATTTTCAAAAGCCTCAAATCGTGGCTTTTCAAAATGATTTTTTGAAAAAACCAATAAGTCAATAAGCATTTTTCAAACTCAATCTCAAACATGCTTTTGCAAGATTTGAGAAAATGCTTCTAATAAAAGTATGAAACCCATGACTTCTAACCATAAATCGTATGTAGTGTTTGTAATATGTAAATAATAATTACTGTGGTGTATAAAATCATGTATTTTTTATAATGCTAATCTATAATATATATAAACGAGGATATAAAAATCCTACGTGTCGCGATGTGGTCGCTCCCCTCTTTTTTGGAGTCACCAGATTTACTTGATTTTTAAATGGAGGCTTCTCATGCATTTGACCCGAATTTATGGGTATGAGTCTTACCAAACCCAGATATTCCTTAAACGGGTTATAACATCTCATTAAATTAAATATATTATTTAAATTAAAAAACCTATTTGATAGTAAAAAAATAAACGGGTCTTGGGTCTCATCAAACCATAAGTATATTATTAACTTTCATAAATATTATTTATAATTAAAAAAGCCAATTTTATAGTAAAAAAAATAAACGGGTCTTGGGTCTCATCAAAACATATAGCTTTTAAACCGGTTATAATATCTCATTTATTTGTGAAACAATTTATTATCAAGTCATAAGTATATTATTAACTTTTATATAATAAAGATAATATAAATTCAAAAAATAAATAAATATTAGAACAAATAATATAAAACAACCCCGTAATACGGGGGATAAAAACTAGTATATATATATATTAAATATTCAAGATACAGGTTTTTAAAAGTATTGGATACCATATTAAACTTTGAAGAAAATATGTGTTACATTTTAATTGTTATATGAAAAACCAAGAATATGAGTTTTCTAAAAAGACAAATCATGTGAAGTCACATAAAGATAACTAGTCAAAAGGATTCCCTTAAATGAGGCAAAGTCATATGAAAACAAGGCAGAAAATATGCTCATAGGGGCAAGTTTTTAAATAAATAAATAAATAATATATTTTTTTTAATTACCAAAAAATATATTTTATACATGTCTAGGATTAGAAAACTAATAATAATATTATGAATAGTAACAATATGAATATGAATGATGGGAATAACAATAACCAAAATAAATGATAATAATAGTAGTTGTTGTAATAATAATAATAATAATAATAATAATAATAATAATAATAATAATAATAATAATAATAATAAGTATGATGAATTATATCTTTTCTTTTTACCAAAATATTATTAAAGAAATAATAAATATTATGTTGATATTTCGTTACTCAATATTATTTAGATTAGATCACTACTAAAAATCTGAAATCATATAAAAAATTAAGTTTAACAACTGGTATTAAACGGACGGACGGCTAATGTTGACTTTAAGTTTGACTTAATGAATTTTGATTTTGACTTATTTAATTGATATATTTAGGTTTACGCTTTTGACTCTCTTGGACATGATTTAAAGTTGTAGGCATAATTTCAACCGAACGTGCTTTAATATTCAAGAATATATGACGTTTGGGTAAAGGCATGATTTCTATTATTGGTTTCAAGAATATTGTCACAAAATATGTTCCAAAAGTTATTAGCATCTTATATTCTACGTTTTGTTTCAAGTTGAGATTTAATTAAAATGTTTTATGAGCTTTTTTTTACGCTTTTTATGTGCTTTGTTTCAAGTTTATATTTATTTTTTAAAACGTTTTATTAGTTTTTCTTACGCTTTTTATATGTATAATATCAGGTGATAACCATTCCATTACTTAAGCCGTGCTAACCTTGTTTACTAGCATCGTAACCGAATGTAGTAACGTGTTATGTAATGTTAAAAGATACTCTCCCCGTTCCATTAAAAGTGTCCATATTTCTTTTTTCGTTCGTCCCACTACAAATGTCAACTTATAAAACTTATTAGCCAATTTCCAAGAGCATTATTGTCATTTGATAAACAAAAAAATGTAATCATTCAATCTACCTTGAACTTTATGTTTTTCAAAACATGACATTTTTAATGGAACAAAGGGAGCATATAATATGTAATATGTCTTATTAGTCGATGATGCTAGAAAAACTGAGGTTGTTTTATAGTTTAAAACTATATATTGAGTTCTTGAAAACTTGAAATACTACGTCGGTTTTTAGGAAGAGTTTGAGATTGTGATGGAGATTTGCATGGGTAGATGAAAACCACATAAGAGATAACATAGTGATCCCGAATACATGTGAGAAAACCTGTGAGTACGATAGCTTATGAGTAATCAAACGCCCATCGAATGTGAAACCCATAGGAGCCACAACTCTACAGTCAGACATGAGAGTGGAGATAAGAAAATACGTTATAGTCTTAAGCCATTGTCATCTCTAGTTGATGCCTTATTCTAGTTTATTCACTTTTTGCGAAGCTATTGCTGTCAAATTCTTCTGTTAGTAACATCATCCACACATGTAATGAAACGGATATTCGAGTATGAGATCGGATATATGTTTGTAATGGAAATTCTCTCGGACATAAAGTTAGGTAATACCATTTCCGATTACCCAAACACATTAACTTGTCATTAAGTAATATAATAATGTACTAATTTACTAAACTTTAGTTTTTTATATTGAAATTTCTTTAGTTATTAAATCTAATAAAAATGTACTTAGTAATAAGTTTATTTGGAAATCCCAACGGGTAATCATAAACAAAGTAACAAGCATATAATATATGACAATATTTGATCAACTGATCAAGTATGTGACACAACATTACAACATGTCATGAAATTATGATTACCAAAATCCGTTCAATCGCCGTCACTAAATGAATGATATTGTAAGTCTAAATACTTAAAATACTTACAAATTGTGCACGAATGTAGTTTGTAAAAAAGATGTATTATAATGATGATGAATCATGAACCATTCATAAATACAATAATGTACACCAACAGAAAGAAGAAGTTGATGATGATGAAGTCTTAAGAAATTGATGATGATGACGATGAAGGCATGCAATGATGTAGACACTTTGTCGATAATATTATCGAGTGGGTATTATGGCATTATATGATGTAGACAACTTGTTTACTATTACCTTTTGTTAAATGTTAACTAACATTTTGGTTTTTATCTCCAAAATTATTTGCATGTGTTTGGATAGGTAGTAGATGGTATTTTATAAAAAATATAAAACACTTCTGATAATTTTAATTTAGATCAAATATATTGAAGAGATGAAATAATTTGATTTATAACAAAATTAAAAAAAGATTTTTGATTTATTTGCCTCCACGTTTTCTGATTATTTATTTTTGCAAGTTTGATTTTCTGATGAAAAACTATTGTAATTTAAACTTAACAAGGTGGAGATCTTGCACGTTGCAGTGATTCGAACTTGTTTCTTGAAGGAACACTAACGTCTCCACTGGTTACCTTGTCGGAAAACCGAAAGGATCCAAACTCTCTTTGTAATATGTATAGCTGCTTTGGACCAAAGTTGTAATAAACATGTAAAGGGATGAAAGTTGATGGTAAAAGTTTAAAGAACAAATATATGATGACAAAAGCATAAAGAACAAAAGTATGATAACAAATGTTTAAATGAAATAAAATACGGCAACAATAATCGATAAAACAAAACTTATAAAGTTACATTTTCTATATCATAAAATTACATTTTCAAAACTATGTTTCATTTTTCTATAAAGCATGTAAAAACCTTTTTATCAATATCAGAACTATATTTTCTTAAGTTGAATAAACTTTTTTTTATGTTTTAAAGTTAAATAAAGTTTTTTATTTTTTGAACTATATTTTTTAAAGTTAAATAAATTTATAAGGTTCTATATATTATCCATTAATATTTCATTTTCCAACCTTTTAAAGCCCATGATATGCTTAAAGAGTTTATCAAAAATCAATAATTTTATTAAATCTTCAACTTTTGGTTTCATTTCGTTATTTTAAGTGTTTGTATTCGTATTTACACATTAACCTTATGCAATAAGACTGTTTCTCACGAGGTCTATGGGTTTTTGACATAATATATCTCGCATGAAGGTCTTTGGTCTCTAGCGCGCTACGTATGAGCTCAAAATCACCACTTATGTAGTAGATGGCTAACACAAAACTCATTGATTGTTCCCATGATGAAACATGTGGTTCATACACCCAATTTATGATTCAAACTATAACATTAAAGAGATATAAACTGAATTCACAGGAAACCCTACACTATCCCCTACCCCAGCCCCTACCCTACCCCCCCACCCTCTCTATAAGACTATAACACTTCATAATTGTTAGAGATCAACACACATGATGGGAATCAACTACACATGTATAGTGGTTGTATGTATTGTATTGTATTGTATTGTATTGAATTCAATTTATTATCTGTATTCAATATTTAATGTTATTGTGATTGGATTTTTGTAAGACTATTGTGTAAAATGTTTGTTTGGTTTTATTTTATTTATAAGGAGTTTGATTTTTATTTTATATGACTGAATTAAGAAATATATATATTGATGTGACATTATAACCGATATAGTCAAAGTTGAAAATTGTTTCCATGTGTTGTACTTAAATCTACAAAAAAAATAAAATAAATAAACTTAATGCTTAATTAAAGAAACGACTTATGTGTTTTAACAAATTTAGAATATTAAACAGTTTGTATAAGTTTAACTCAATAAATTCTGAGAGCGAGAGCTCGGTTTGTTCGTAATGTTTTCTTAAAGTTCGAATCGTAAGTAATTTTAAAAGCTCAAATTTGGATTGGGTTGACTCTTAAACTATTTATTAATGTATTTATAATAACTATATATAATTGTAAATTTTTATATGTATTATTTAACCATTTTAGCATGAATTTTATATATAATATTAATTAATTAATATGAAAATTTGTATTTAATATATTAAATCAAAGCTTATAAATAATAAACTCGTTTAAACTCAAAAGCATAATCAAGGTCGATATATGTAAGAGACGAGCTCGGTAGCACTATCATACCGATCCCACAACGTTAAAAAATAAGTACCGAAGTGATATTGGCGGTACCTAACACGTACCCATCTTCTCATCTCTAATATATGTGTAGCTCAAGCTCCTTCATTGAAGGACCCAAATGTAAGCCTAAATTCGTTTAAGCTTGACTTAGTTAGAGCTTTTTAGATATCCGTTCTCGAGCAGCTCAATAGCGGCTCAACTTGTTTATACCCGTAACAATAGCTAATTTAATTATTTAAACTAATGGTTTTAATAATTTAAATGGTAAGAACTAATTAATTAGCTATTGAATTAAATGGATCTACTTGTCATTTTGACCAGGGCCATCTCTGAGAATTTAAATATCTCGGCCGAGTCAAAATAAAAATGTTCGTAGGCCTTAGCGAAAATTTTTTATTCGCTAATGTACATGGATAATACTTTTATCGAATGATTTATTATAAGAAGAACCCATTTTGAGCATGTAATTATCTTACAAACAATTGCAAATAATTTATTTTTAACACCAAAAACATATATGTGTAATATGTATAAAAAAGTTTATGCCCCCGAAACTTATGTGTCCCGGCCGATGGTGCGGCTCGCACAACCTCCGAGCCTCCGTTGATTTTGACAATAATTTATCGTATAATTGGTTGTCTTTTCTTGTTCTATATGTGAACAATGATATCAATAAGATAGCCCAAAATAACACTAGACATAAAGGATATCAAGTAAAGAAAAAGTTTGTATTCCAATCCGGACCATAAATGAATGGTTCGGGTTTTAAATGTAATCAAAACTCCTTATATAAAAATAATTTTGGCTTGTGCTTTAAGCTACTACATATAGAATTGGTCCTAAAAGAGTTATTGTGACCAATTTAGAATTTTGCACCTCATATGACATTACCAAACTTGAATTGTTTTTATGTATTCATTTTCAACTTCTTTACCTTTTTGGCTACAACAAATTGAGCTATTGAAAGTACCGAACTCGAAAATCGTAAAAAGTAGGTGTCGGGTGTAGAAAGTGTTTGGCATGGTACGGTATTTGAAGGTAAAACAACCAAATATACCGATACTAAAAGTACCAATCCGAAAAGCCAAAAAATGGGTATGGAATTGATAATGGAAAAACATGGTACCATTTGTCCATCCCTATTATCGGCTCATTTGACTAGTAATTATTTTCATTTATATATTACACGTTCAACCGGTTATCAAACAAATTACACCCCGGAGTTTCAAACAAATAAGTTGAAGTTACGACTAGGGCTGCAAGTTAACTGAGACGTTTGCGAGCTACTCGAGATTGACTCGTGAAATACTTTTATCAAGTCGAGCTTACATGAACTTGAGTCTAAACGAGTAAGCTTGCGACTCTAAACTAGTCTTTTATCCATATAATAAAAATATATACACATAATAATATTATTATATGCGTAGTTATGATTAAACTAACTAAATTATTATGTTATGTTATACATAACAAGCATAATTATAAACATAGACGAAATTTGTATAAATGTATAAAATAAATTAATAAATAATAAACGAGTTGAGTTAAAAAACTACTCGCAAGCCGAGTACAAGCATGAAGACAATCCATGATTAGAGCACGAGCTTTAGAAATAGAGCACGAAGCGCGCCAAATTGAAGTTCTCATAAGTTAAGCGAGTCGAGCCTGAGCTCAAGCTTAATCTCAGCTCGTATATCAAAATATGTTTTCTGGATTAAAGAACCCACTGGGCCACTTCTGTATAAATGAGTCCAAATTAATGCTAACGAGTCTAACCCAACCCTACTGGCCCAGTTTGCTAACTCTACTTGAAAACTTATTCACCTTGACATGTTTTTATTAAAATAAACTGAAAGGTAATATTTTAGGTGGACATGAAAACCGGTTCACCCAAATCAGGTCATGGACCGACCCAAACCGTCGGTTTGTGTACTGGTTCCTCTTTTAAACTACAAAACCGGTTTTAAAACCAGACCTAATAAAATGGAAACTCTATCATTATTATTGTATAGATTATTCCCGAGTTATTATTGTGATTTTAGCTAGAAATATATAATTCTATTTTGTAATTATATATACCTCAAAATTACAAATGAGAAAGCAAGGATCTAGTTGCCATCTTATATCTAGCAAGAATCACAATAATATCTAGGAAATAATCTATACAATAATAATGATAGAGTTTCCATTCTATTAGGACCGGTTTAAATAAAACCGGTTCTAAACTGAACCAAAGCGAGCTGAAGCAGTCAAGCCGGTCAACCTCTCTTGCTCCTAAACCGGTTTGGCTCAACCAGACTTTCACCAAACCGTTTCTGGTTGGGAAAAAAACCGATTTTACACACCTCTTATTAAAAGACCCGAATAGTTAATGCAAAAGAAATATAAAGATTATATGCAAATCTTTATGGAGTTTATTTTGTTTAGAATCTAATATTCATGTTTCCTAATTCCAGTTTTCTTGTTTCATAAGTTTTAACATTGCTTATATAATAAAAGCTTATAAATTATAACGCTTATTATTGTTTCATACTATTTTATTTTTTTCTTTTCATTGTACCATGCATACCATGCATACCACAATCATAAACATAAACCTCTTCATCTTCACATCCATCTTCACCTTAACATCTTCATCAAACTTCACACTTTCCGGCACCGCGTGTAAGGCCCCGAACCCGGTAGCCTTACTTTAGCGTCGGATTTACTCATAAATACAGTTCTTACAAATCTGAGTTCATTAAAACTTTCGCGGAAACGTTTACTTGAAGCATTCGTTACAAAACATTCAATCTCTTCTTTGATATTATAAAACAAATCATTATATTTAAAACATCTTTTCTTCCATCTTAAGATGCCAGCCGTTCAATCCATGCCATGTGCCATCCTCATGCTAGTTCTTTGGTCTGATCACCTGCGTGCATACTAAAAGTCAGCTGCGCTGAGTGAGTTCTAGATAATCGGACGCCACACAATACATGCACATACATACATATCCGAAGATACATATCCATACTTAACTAATTACCCTTCTGTTCTACATACATACTTACTACCATACATACATACATACATATCTACAATCACTAACCTCAGTCTACCGAGAGTACGTTCATAGTCCGCCGTCTATACCTGTACTCAAGGTCGTGAACACGTAAAAGGTCCGCAGTCCTTACCTATGTTCACCATTCATGGTACGTGCAAGGTCCGCGGTCCTTCCCTATACCATCCCACTTCCACAACACGTACAAGGTCCACAGTCCTTCCCTATGTTGCAACCTAATTCATAGCACGTACGAGGTCCGCAGTCCTCCCCTATGCTACCACAGCACGTATAAGGTCCACAGTCCTTTCCTATGCTGATGCCTATCTATAATACGTATAAGGTCCGCAGTCCTTAACTACGTTGTCGTCTATTATCTGTAACACGTATAAGGCCCACCGTCCCTATCTACGTTTACATCTATCATCTACATTACGTATAAGGCCCGCAGTCCTTAACTACGCCGTCACCAGCCGAGTCTATGTCCGACAGAAGCTAGAGGGATTTGCCATCCTAACTTACTATGTCGAACGTAGAACTCACATACCATTCGTGTACCTGTATACACATACTTCACATATACAATAATTACATTATAGCATAAGAACACTCTAGGCGTTCTTTACATCCTTCATTTAACAACCATACCCCTTGTCGTTACGTGCAATATCCGAAGATCGTTCACGCCCCGACAAGTATTCATTTGTAATATTCATACATCTTCGATATATAATATTCGTACCTTTATTTTTAACCTGACAGTACGCGCAATATCCGAAGATCGTTCGCGTACCGACAAGCAATCATTCATATCCATCACATATATCACATATGGCATACACTTATCACTTAGGATAAATGTATTAACAACACATCGAGTATGCACACAGCCCCGAAAACATAACAAGGAATGGGGCTAGAAACTCACCTGAACTCTGCTTCTTCATCCGATAGTTGTAAATCCCTTCTTTAGCTGAGCTCGGCTGACTGTATAAGTTACACGTATCAATACTCGCCTGATCTAATCTGGTGGCCTAGTATTTGCTTACTTTTACTTATCGTTTTTAATCTATTTTCTAATCGAACTTGACTTTAGGCGAAGTTAAACCTTAGGCAAACTTAGCTTTAGGCGAAGTTAAACCTTAGGCGAACTTAGCTTTTAGGCGAAGTTGTCATCAGGCGAACTTAGCTTTACGCGAAGTTGTCATCAGGCGAACTTAGCTTTAGGCGAAGTTGTCATCAGGCGAACTTAGCTTAGGCGAAGTTGTCATCAGGCGAACTTAGCTTTTAGGCGAAGTTGTCATCAGGCGAACTTAGCTTAGGCGAAGTTGTCATCAGGCGAACTTAGCTTAGGCGAAGTTGTCATCAGGCGAACTTAGCTTTACAGGCGAAGTTCATCAGGCGAACTTAGCTTACAGGCGAAGTTGTCGTCTGCAGCTACTGTTCGTTCTTAAATCCCTTAATCACCTTCGTTTCTTAACCAAATAACTCGATTTAGGTACCCACGGAATCGTCTGACCAGCGCCTACAAACCCCAACCATCAAATCGACCTAACATCGATGTTTAAAGGGTGCGATTTAGGCATATAGGTTACGGATTCTTTTTATCAATCGATTAACCCATCAAATCATAACCATTTTCAGTAAGATTAGCTTTGTTGGATTCGTTTTTACCATACAAACTCAGATCTATCATTTCTCAAATCAAACCGAACCTATACGAACGATTTCTAACTATAAACGTACCTTGAACGAGTCGAACTACGAACACTGTTAAGCCTTGATGTTGTTTTGGTCCGTCACGACGTTCCAGCACCAACAAGCTCGGGTTTTCGCCTTCGGATCTTGGTTCGGGTTATAAGATGGTGTTGTGTGTGTTTTGGTGGTGTATGGAATATGTGAGAATGAGGATTAAAGGGTGATTAATGGTATTTATATTTAGGGATCATGGGCTTAAGCCCATGGACTCTCCTTCCTTCTTTCATAACCCAAGTCCATAACCCATATCCATTACCCAACACTAGCCCGACCCATACCAACTCCTACTCTATTTATTTATTTCCTGATAACCCGAGTAAACTTTCCCTCTATTATTAAGTAATACAATTAGTATTATTTTGGAAATTTCGGGATGTTACACGGCGCGCGTTAACGACACCGCCATAACCCTCACTCAACCCCTCACCAATTGCAGCTCAACCCCCCCATTCCCAAACACAGGCACAATCTTCTCCAATACCCCAATTCGGTTCTCCGATTCTTTCGTAACCCGTTTCACCTTCACCATCACCCCTCCACCCCCTAATTGCCTCCCAAGTGAAGGCATTACCTTCTTGATCACTCCCCACACCTCCTCACTCGGTTCTTCGGTTTTAGCAGTCGAATTCGATACAAATACGAATCAATCGCTTAATGACACCAACGACAATGTATCGATTGTGCCCGGGGATTTAAATACCTTTGGAATAGATTTAAAGAGCGGAAAACCGATAAGTTCGTGGATAGAATATAACAACTCGAAAAAAGCTATCCGGGTTTGGGCCGGGTATGAAAAAGGAACCGAACCGGTTAGTTTGGTTCTAACCGCCCGTGTGGATCTTTCGAAGCGGTTTAATGGGTTTGTGTATGTTGGATTTTTGGGTTCGAATGGGAATGGATCGTCGGTTCATTCGATTAGTCATTGGGAATTTAAAACGTTCGAATCGGGTGAAGTCGGGTTGGAAAATTGCATTATTTGTTTTCCGGATATTTCGGGTAAGGAATCTGAAACCGAAACCGAAACCGAAACCAAAACACATGGTCATGTTGATAGAACAAGACTCATATTTTCAATTATTTGGCTTATTTGGTATTTTTTCATCATGTGTTGTGTAGTATTGTCTTGTGTGTGTTCGAATCCGTAACAATTTCAATGTGATTTTTAAGTAGAATAGTTTATATTTAATGTTTAATACCCAATATATATGATATGCTTGTATTTGGAAACTCGTATTGGTATTCGGTTTAGTTTTAGGCTAAAATTAAACAACAAACCGAAATCGATTTTTGGTTTGTCGGTTTTTGTTGCTCGGGCTTTAAAATTTTGGAGTGAGGAAAAAGTTTACCAAATATAATGAATTTGGATCTAAATGTTTTTGTTTGGTAATAATTAATTAATTATTATATATTTGAGATAAAATATGTGTTAGACTACATATATTTAACTATTATAAATGACAAAAACTTATTATGAAAAATAAATAAGTTTGGTTTGCGTAAGTTTTTTCGTAAGTTTTTTCTTTCCAGTTACATGTAAAACCGAACTAAGTTTTTGGTTTGGTTTTTACGAAAACTTAAAACCCAACCACCGGTCTTGTTCCGTTTTGTTCGATTTTTTAGTTCCTTTTTAGTTCCCGATCAATGTTTTTGATTTTTTGCATAGGTCTATTTAAAATCAAAACCGAGTGTTACTTACTTTTAACCAATAATATAATGATACCATTGTTACTCATAAATGTAAATCAGATTTATGACAACTATTTTTCATTCTCACCTTTCAGTTTAGGATGTTATTTTCTTGGTCAATGGGAGCCGCTCTCGGTCGTGAGTAACTTAAGATCGACTCATTACAAAAACTCAAAATCAAGCTAAGCCAAACTTACATAATCTAGAGATCGAGCTTTCATTGAGATTCATATAACGATATTGATTCAATCCATGAGCTTAAACGAGCTTTTTATTCTTCACTTGTGGTATAGTGGTAGTAATGTTTGGGTAGACTCAAGTTCAATACTTTGGTGGACATCTCCTTTTAAATCCACAACCACCCTCTTAGAATATCTACTACTGGAACCCCCACCACAAATATTAAAATTATTTATTTTCAATTTACAAAAACATAAAGTAACTAGTTTTATACCCGTCCACCATGGCACAAGATACAAAACAATAGAACAAAAAGCATAACTGAAGCCTTATAGATTAATTTTGTTTCAGGTTCTGCATTGCCAATGGGAAACAATAACTCTTAAGATTCTTCAAATTTTCCAATTTTTACACTTGTATTTACAAACATAAACTAAAGTCTTAATAGATGTTTCATGGTGTGCTTTGCAAACGGAACCCGATTCATTGACAACTATTTTCTGATGCACCCGACATGAGAATCGTGCCTGCAAACTCTAATCAGCACCTCTACATCATCCATGTTTGCATAATCTTAAGGCTGCAAATAAACCATATGGGGCGTACAAATTAGTCAAAATATGCAAATAAAAGCTGCATTTAATGCAATCTCACTATGCAGATGAAACAAAATCCTTCCCCTTGTATTTGGTTTGAAGAACCATAAATAGATTCTTGCATTCATTTTGAGATAAAATGATCTGACATGCTAGTGCCAACACTTCCAATCGTTTCCCCAAATGCAAGTAGCTCCTATCAACTTCATTAATTAAACAATAAATAATAGCAATAATAGTGAGCATTAGTTTTTAGTTTTATTATTATGATTGTTATCATAAAATGATGTAAGCATCTCGCCAACCTCTTAGCTCAGGTCATCTATGTCAAGTCTCATGTCTCTATGTTGATCGAACAGATTTCTAGATCCTTGATCAATCCACAATCATGTTAAATTTATATAGTTTTTATCCAAGTCAAACATCTACCGGCTTCTCACGGTCCTTCTCCATTTGATGATCTGCAGGTAAATTAAGCCATCATGGGAACTTTAAAACACGCAATTACATCGACATTATGGGTGAACTTACAAAGTTTCGGCCTAAAATCAACATACAAGTAATGTTCTACAAAATGCACCAAGATGACACTATGCAACTTCTTTCTCAAATCAAGATTAACATTAATGTTCATGACGAAAATAAAATAAATTATACGGAGTAATTTGCTTACCTGCTCACCGACCAAGGACTTATATGCAATGTCTATCTTTAGTTGTTTTTTCCTCTCTGCTCAAAGATCTTCTGCAAATGAGTCAAGTACATCTGTTAGTATCATGCCAAATGTACAAATACAATAATTAAAAAAAAATGCTAATGTCAGTACACAAAGCTACCATCACATTCTAACATTTTCCAAATCCAATACTGACAATGATGCTAAAAGATTGACTTGTTTTGACCAATCAGGACTGGAAGTGCTTACCTACAACATCTGCGGATGTCACTTGACCAACATTATGTGTTGAAACGATCTTCTGTAACCTCCATTATGCAACAAAAAAATAATCTAATCAACAAAAAGGTGTTAAGTAATCGCTAAATCTCATATAATCAATATCTAAACTGATGACCAATCAAAACAAACAAAAATCGTCTAAACTGAAAGTAGATACCATACCTTGATGGTTCTAGAACATGAAACCACTGCTGAAAATTAGGGATTTAAAGCTATTGCCGGTGATAAATAGAAACGGAGAGGTTCCTCTACGAACGCTGTTCACGGGGAACAATATAATATATAATAGTGTAAACAATAAACAAGTCGAACCTAAACCAAACTCAAGCTTAAAAATATTATTATCATTACTAACGAGCCTAGCTCGAGCTTATAAATGAGTCGAACTCGAGCCCGAATAACTAAGATCTAGACAATAATAATATTATTATTCCACTGTCACTACCACCATGCCTACCACCGTAACCGTCACCATCCCAACACTCATAATCTCCGTCACCGGCGCCATAATATTCACATTCTTATTATTATTATCCTCTTATTATTATAATTATTATCCATACACACCTCTAACCTGTAACTGTCCTATATACACATCCACCGTACAAACCAACAGCCAACAGATCTCAGCCACACGTGAAGATATACAGTGGATTAAAACTCAGATCGAAGTTAACGGACTGAGTATGCGAATGTGCTGCGTAAAGGCATTAATCCGTGTACACGTCAGCACCAGTTACTGGATTTGATACAGTATGATTGATAGTTTCATACCTTATTATTATTATTATTACATCAGTTTTGAGTTATTGTATTGTGTAGAGTTGTGATTATTGTTAATTAGGGTTTAGAATTGAGATAGTAAGTTAGTAACAGACTGATGTTTGGCATTTTAGTTAGTGGTGCAAGTGAGCCGAGCTGCTCGAGATCGGATCGATAAAAAGCTCGAGATCCTTAACGAGCCTTCTGTATTTTTACGTCTTAAATATCACGCAGAGTTTATATATCTATATAGCAGTTTAACACTAACAATTGTAGTAAGTAGGAACTGATTAATAAGACTCAAAACACTAAACATTAAACACTAAAAGTTGAAATGAAAATTAAGACTTAAAACACTGATATCGGGAATATTCGTGAAATATCGCCGATGTTAGCGATATCGATATTCTGACCGATATTGACTGCATAGGGTTTAGTTTGAGTTATTGTATTATGTAGATTTGTGCTTATAGTGATGTTTGACATTATAGTTAGGGGTGCTAACGAGCCGAGCTACTTGAGATCGGATCGATAAAAAGCTCGAGCTCCTTAAGTAAAGCTTGTTTAGTTATCGAGCCTAGGCTCCTTTCCATAACGAGCCTTCTGTACATTATTGTCTCTGTGAACTACAATTTTGTGAAATTTGGGTTTAAAATGAGGTCTTATACCGTATAGATTTGTGCTTATGGTGAATTTGGGTTTACAATTGAGCTGTGTCATAGACGTCAAATAAGCTAGTAACAAACTGATATCTGAGATTATAGTTTGAGGTGCAAACGGACGAGCCGTTCGCAAGCTACTCAAGATCGGATCAATAAAAAGCTCGAAAGGAACCGAGCTTTAAATTATGCTCGTTTAGTTATCGAGCCTTGTATGGGAATTGGGAAGATTGTTTAGGCTCGTCGAGCCTTCTGTATTTTTAAGTTTTAACTCGTCAAGCCTTCTGTATTTTTAAGTTTTAACTCGTTGAGCCTTATGTATTAATTTCACGCTGTTCAACTAAGCTGGAGCTGAGCTTTGGCTCGTTTAAGGTACAGACACGAGCTCGTGAGGGCATTAATCCTCGACTGATGACTTCATGAGCTCCAGGATTTGATCCCGTAAAATTCCTAAATTGTCATCTGTTTTAGTTTTGCTTTTGTGATTATAACTTGTAAATTCATTTCAATTGAATGCATATAGAGTTACGATTTACAAGCTGATCTGTTGAAATTAGTATTCTGATCGTACATTATCGTCTCTGTGGATTACAATTTTGTGAAATTAGGGCTTACTTTGAGGTCTTATACTGTATACAATTGTGCTTATGGTGAATTCGGGTTTATAGTTGATCTGTGCTATAGCAATTAAATCTGCTAGTAACCCAAAATGTATCTAAGTTAATTAATAAATAAAGCCGAGCCCGAATTTCAAAAAATGACTCACGAGCAGAGCTCGAGCTTTAGAAAAACAGCTCAAAATGAGCCAAGCTAGCACTTAAAGTTAAAATGTGTCGAGCTCAAGCCTAGTAGAGCTCGGGCATGGGCTTATAGTGACAATGTCATTTCAGATTGATGCATTCATGCTGATTTGGGGATGTTTGAATGCGCATTTTGAGTAATCAGAATCTGAGAATCAAATAAATCCGCTGTTCATGTTTATCTGAATAATCAATTTTGACAGTAACCGTTGACACCGATTAATCAGATTATCAGAATCATAATCAATTTATTCAGAAACTTTCATTGTCTTGAACGAGACGAGCTTTCTCTCATGGCTGCATTTAGGTACCAACTCCCGTCTCACGGGTTACTTCAAAAACGCCCGTTGATCGTAAAAGGCGAAGATATGGATTTTGAGAGGTTCGGGTCGGGTTTTGAATATGATTTGATATATGCGAGTGCTGTGTTTCTTCATATGCCTGATAAACTCGTGTGGGTTGGGTTAGAAAGATTGAAACCGGTAAATGGAAGAATATTTGTGTCACATAATGTTAAGTTTTGTTCAAGATTAGGTGGAGATGAGTGTCGTGAGAGCCTTAAAAGCTTAGGACTTGAATATATTGGAAAACATACACATGATAGCTTGCTTTTTAATCATTATGAGATTTGGTTTGAGTTTAGAAGGTTTAAATAAAGTGTATTTTTTTTTGGCAGACATTGGGAAATTGTTTTTGTAATGATGTATACTTATTGTATTACTAATTATTTATCTGAATTTTGTCTATAAATTTGGGAGAATTGCGGTTTTTTTGTCTTTTTGGTTTGATCAAATCTGCGGTTTTAATCCAATAGTTTCGAATTTGTGGTTTTCGTCAAATAGTTTTGTTTTCACTTGCAACTAAATCAGGCCCAACTGACTCTGTTATCGTTAACTCTGGTCTTTAAACTCATTAGTGTGTCCCTTACGTGAAGGGTAATTTTGTCATTTTTCTTCCCAAATAATAAATCCCAGCCCTAATTCCCAATTCCCGTTTTCATCTTTGTCATTCTTCCTTCGTCTTCCACAAACCCTACATGAACAAATGAGGATTACGATTCATCTCTGATGGCTTCGACTATGACACATTTGGTAGACAAGCGGGCCAAACGATTAAACAACCAATTAACGACAAAATTGCCCCTCCTGTGAGGGGCACACTGACGGGTTTAACGACTAGAGTTAACGGGGTTAGTAGGTTTGGATTTAATTACAAGTTAAAACAAAACTTTTGGACAAAAACTGCAAATTTGGTCAAACTACAACGAATACAACAGTTCTCTCATAAAATATTTGGAAGTTGCACATTTGATTTAAAGGTTTGAACCTATGTCGCTTGTTAACGTCGTCGAGTCATGCAAAAAGTTTCTAAACAACCTCATGTGGTTTGGTAAGTAGGGTATCGTATTTACGAAAAACGCGTTGTTGGTAAAAGATCAAACTAAAGTTAAACTAAACTGCAGATCAGATTAAGAAACAATTAACACAGATAACACAAAACAAAGATAAAATCAATCACTTAATAGTTTCTATGTTTGACTATTAACATATGATGAACAAACTGAGTACAAAACATCTAGTCAAAATGAGAAGTTGGGGTGCCCCATGATGTCCCAACCTCATCACCACCACACTTCACCACCACTTCCGACAACCTCTCCGACGAAACCGACTGAATCATCACAGTCGGCTTCACATCCGGCAAATTCGGCACCATCTCGCCTTTCAACATCCGCAAAACCTCCTTCATTGTCGGCCTCATTCGATAATTCGGATGAACACATACCAATCCCACCATTAGCATCAACTCCATCTCGAACCGATCAAACTTACCGAACAAATTCCCGTCACCCGCATCCACTAGTTTTTTTTCCTCCCACAGATCCCACACCCAGTCGGTCACAACCACACCATTATCATCCACAGCAGGCCGACCTGAAGCCACTTCCAACACGACAACCCCAAAGCTATACACGTCGGTTTTCACCGTGGGAACCCGAGAATACACATACTCGGGAGCCAGATACCCCATCGCTCGTGCAGGCATTGTCACGTCACGTGTCAAATCACCACGCACGCAAAACTCCCCCATTTCAAAATCTCCTAATTTCGCGGTAAAATCCAAATCCAACATTACATTACTACTTTTAACATTCCTGTGAATAATCAAACGGTCACATTCTTCATGCAAGTAAACCAAAGCCGACGAAACTCCGATCAAAACGTTTAATCGTGTCTCGAAGCTCAAACTATGAACAGCCTTATCGAGTGATCCGTTTGGCATGTAATCGTAAACAATTATCAACTCACTCCGCTCACAACACCACCCCCGAATCTTCATTAAATTCTTGTGTTGTAACGAACCAACCGTGGTTACAAACTCAGTAGCGACTTGACTACCAAACAACGTGGTTTTGAACCTCTTCACCGCCATATTTCGATCGGTTTTGTACACAACCGACGACACCCCGTCCCCGATTACCATATTACGATTAAACCCTTTCGTCGCCGATCGAATTTCCGACAATTTCATTCGCCTCGGCAACATGTTTGTAAGTTCAAACTTACATGTTCGGGTTTGACTTTGACCTTGACCTTGACTTTGACCTTGACTTTGACTTTGTTTCTTGTAAAAACACACATACAACACTACACAACACACTGTCAAAACAACCAAAACCAAATTAACAGCTAATAACCAGATAGCTAACCGGAGCCCGGTTCGACCCGTATGCCGATTTTTCACCAAACCCGCTTCGGTTTCCGACCCGGGCCCAACCCGACCCGAACGTTCTTCACTCAAAACCTCCGGAAAACAAATTAAACAGTTTTCCAACCCGATTTCCTCCACACCGACATCCGGATAACCCAACCCGAAAGTCTTAAATTCCCAACTTGTAACCGAATAAACCGACGACGCCCCTTTCCCGTTAGAACCCGTAAACCCCACATAAAAAAAACCATGAACCCACTTCGAAAGATCGACTGGGGCCGTCAAAACGGGCCCGCCACCCGGTTTGACCTTTTCATACCCGACCCAAACCCCGATAACTTTATTCGAATTATTATATTCTATCCACGAACTTATCGGTTTCCCGCTCTTTAAAACAACCCCAACGGTATTCAAATCCACTGAAGCAATCGACACGAGTGAGTTCAAATCCACCCCGACATGATTATCGTTTATATCGTTACACGACTGATCCAAACTCGTGTCGAATTCGACCGCCAGGAATGGGCGGGTAATTGGTAAGCCGATTGAGGCGGGTTCGAAAGGCAATGAATTGATGTGGGGTGTGATCAAGAATGTAATGCCTTCACCTGAGAGGCAATTGGGGGGTGGAGGGGTGATGATGAAGGTGAACCGGGTTGCGAAAGAGTCGGAATCTTGGAATTGAATTGGGGTTTTGTGGAAGATTCTGCCGGTGTTTGAATTGGAATTAGAAGTGCAGTTTGTGAAGGGTTGAGTGAGAGTAATGGTGGTTTGGTTAATGTGTGATGAACCATATAAAGTGAAGTTTGATGAAGAAGATGTAATGGTGAAGAAGATGAAGAAGATCAAGATTATTATTATTATTATTATGTTGGTATCCATGGAAAGAGAGAGAGTTGTTGCAGGAAATATATTGTTGAAGATGGATTATTATTCGTGTTTGTTTGTTAAGGAATTAAGCTGGTTCTGGTTCTGGTGTGTGTTTGTTTATGTTCGTTTGTTAATTTTGTGAATGGACTTAAACAGGCATAGACGAAATTAAACGGATTAGTATAATTAGTATAGCTATTTAGATGTTGAGACGGATTGAAATTTTCTGACTGATTATGAAGGTTTTCGGGAGATTCATGAGGTAGCTGACGTAATGATGAATAGTTGTGTCTGATGGTGGTTTAACGAGTAATGTCGGATGAAAGGGTTGACACGTGTGGGGTGGTTTTAAAGGTTAACGAATTCTGTCGGACTGTGTTGAAATTCTGTTGGACTTGACGGAAAAAATGGTTGTTTTGGGTGTAACCATGGATAAAATTGGAAAATGTTGGTCGAAATTGGTTATTTTGGGATTTTTTTTTTCAAATTAAACGTGTTATCGAACGAAACTTTGAGTTCGTGTTTATTCGTTAAGGAATTGAGCTGGTTTGTGTTTGTTCATGTCCGTTTGTTAATTTTGTGAATGTACTTAAACAGACACAGACGGACGAATGTAACCTGACATTAGAGGACATAAATGAACGGAATTTTAGAATGATAATCATTAAATTAAGATAAAATTTTTTAAAAATCACGGAGTACGCCGGATAATATACAAAAATTTTAATATAGTAATAACATAAACATAATTCTTAAAATAATAATACTAAAAAACAGATATATAAATAGATAAAATATAGTAATAGTATAAAAGCATAATAAACGGACATATATATGTATATGAACGTAAAGTCGTAAACAAAAATTAACGAGCGTTAACGAACAAACTTAAACAAACACATCACCAAACGTTGACGAACACAACTGAACGAACACGGCCTATGTTGAGTGAACGAAAGTAAACAAACTTCATGCCAAACAGTTCACTGGACATTTGGTTCGTTTATAACCCTACTTTTGGGTAACCAGTAGCAACATGAATTGAATCAAGGATATCTATTATGGAGGACCATGTCACAAAAACATCTATAACTTGGCCAAAAGTTGTATTAGATCGTTACTTGATGGCCCCAACTTGGAAAAACCAGATTAAAAAAAAGCAAACCGAAATAAAAATGATGGTTTGGTATATGTTTTCGTAAAAATCGAACTTTTGGTTCGATTTTGGTTTTGTGTGCAACTAAAACCTAAAATAACTGAACCAAGCTTATACATTTTTATTTTTAGTTTTAAGTTTGACAAAATTATAGTAGTTTAATGAATAGTTTAGCACTTTAGCCTGAATACTTTAGCAGTTTAGCTGAATGTATAACAGTCAATTACTTGTAGGCCCAAATTTATTATTTTTGGACATCAAAACCATACGGTGGCCCAAACCCACTGTTGGGCCTTTAACGAACTCTAGTGATGTAGTTGATAATTCAGCTATAGCCCATAAGACTAAAGCCCATTGAGTAATTTAACGTTAAATGTTAGGGGGCGGAGGATTGCAAAGGTTAAGATTTTGGAGTAAATACAAGCCTAATTAACGTGTTATTTGTGAAAATGAAGCCCTTAAAGTTAATTATATCTCAAGTTGTGATGGTTGGTTGGTGGTGGTGGCAGTGGTGTTCATGCTGAGTTTTCCGGCAAAAAATGTGACTTTTCGGGGTCAAAAGCGTTTTTATAGGCTACCTGCAACCTATGCAGTCGATATCGTCGATATATCACCGATATATCAGTGATATATTCGTTATCGGTCATTGGCGATATATAAATCAGAATATCGGTTCAGAATATTGGTACCGATAATATCAATGATAATGACCGATATTTGACTAATATTTGACCAATATATCACCGATATTCCCGATATCGGTGTTTTAAGTCTTAATTATCAACTTTTAGTGTTCAATATTAGTGTTTTAAGTCTTAATCAATTTCTTACTTGCTATAATTGTTAGTGTTTTGCAATTTGCAAAATGTTAATCTGTTAATGGTATGAGACTATACTGCGTTATTAATATTATAAATTGCTATATATATGAGTTTTACATGATATTAAACTAACGATATCTCACTGCGATAACTGATATCTCAGATATCGGTCATTGACCGATATCCGATATTTTTCCGCATTAACTGCTTAGCCTACATCTAACAACGTTAGGATTCTGTTAGTCGCGGACAATTGGGAACAATTATGTTAAAAGATGAGTCCGTCAACAACCAATTTGTTAGTTATGACCCACAACGACCAAAATATGATAGTTGAAATTATTTAAACCAATATACCTAAAACATATATTAATATGAAAATGATAGATAGATACATAAATAACATAACGTAAAATAGTTTTATATATTTTCTTGCTGCAAGAGATTAAAGAAACTTATAACTAACACATGAATAAACCGAAACTATTATTTTCAAAATTGTCTCAAAATAAAAACCTAATGAAGGTACACATTATTATGAGATTGGTGTGGGTTAACAAAGTAAAAGAATGAGATAGAGGCCAACCTACACTTTCATTGCAACGATTTAATGATTGTTTAAAAAGGTGTAGCTTAAAACTCGTTTGAAATTGGCTTGTTTATAAATGAGTTGAGCTGACCTTGAACCAATGTTAGCTTGCTTAGAGACTCGTTAAAATTAATTGATAATAGCTAGTAATTTCCCACGCATGTTGTGCTATAAATTTGGTCGATAAAACCAAGGTGTTGCAGCTAAAATTTTTATTTTGATTACAATACTTTCCGTACTAAGATATTAGATGAGACTTTTGGTTATGCTAGTTGATTCATAATTCAAATATAAATTTAATTAATGTGTTTATGATCTTCTTAATGAATAAGAAAGTTGTTTATTGTTTCATTAATTAAGCATTCAAACCGATCCCAACAACTATATAGAGTAGAAGTGTCATGTCGCATCTAGGCTCCATCATGCATTTTTTAATATTTTATTGTGTTTTTATCTTCAAAATGTGTGTGTTTTTTAAGTTTTATTTATACCATAACAAACATAATTGATATTGACCGAATTCGACCATGTCGGCTTGCCTTCTTGACGCTCGGGTTTTACCAATGCCTACATTTCAACGCTAGGGTTATACTAACCATGGGTTTTACCAACAACGACACATTTTACCAATGGCCAATTTTTACCGACAAACCCTAGGTTGAATAACCGTTGTTTTAAATATTTTGATTTATTTTCATAATAAGCTATAAAAGTGCAACTATTTTTTTAATATGTTAATTTGACTAATTTATTTTTTAGTTGCAGCGGCAGGTCAACATGAATTTGCTCGAACTTGGCTACGTTCGTTACGATACCGAAACTACAACTAAAAAATAATTTAGTCAAATTAACATATTAAAAAAAATAGTTGCACTTTTATAGCTTATTATGAAAAATAAATCAAAATATTAAAAACAATGGTTATTCAGTCTCTAAAACCTAGGGTTTGTCGGTAAAAGTTGGCCATCGGTAAAATCTGGCGTTGTCGGTAAAACCCGGGCGTTGGTATAACCCGAGCGTTGAAATGTAGGCATTGGTAAAACCTGAGCGTCACGAAGGCAAGCCGACATGGTCGAATTCGGTCAATATCAATTATGTTCGTTATGATATAAATAAAATCTTTAAAAAAACACATTTTTGAAGATAAAAACACAATAAAATAATAAAAAAAAATGCATGTTGGAGCCTAGATGCGACATGGCACTTTTACTCTATACAGTTGTTGGGATCTAGTTTGAATGCTTAATTAATGAAACTGTAAACGCCTGTTCTAATTCACTGGGAAGATTAGAAACACATTAATTAAATTTATATTTATGAATCAACTAGCATGATAATAGTTAATCCAGCGAAAATTAGCTTATAACCAAAAGTCTCATATGATATCTTACTACGGAAGGTATTGTAATCAAGCGAATATGTATTGTGAAAAAATGTTAATGAAGAAGAGACTCCCTTCTTCATTTTATACGAGTGTGAACGTGTTGATGAGCTAGAGGTGAAAACGATATCTAACAAATTTAGTTACAAACAACTGATGAACTAAATCAAACAATTGATACAAAAATAATTATAAGTTAATTACTGATCTTTTGTAACAATTGATGAGAGTGTTCAATATATTCACCGGTTGATTTGTTGTCAGCACTTTAAGAGCAGTAGTTTGTTTTTCATCATAGTGGAAAACAACTGATGTTTGAACTATTAGTTGTTTTGTTATGACCATTAGTCCTTTACAAGATTCAACAACAACAACAACAACAATAATAATAATAATAATAATTTAAGTTATAATCAAACTATGTTGTAAAAATATCACATAATAACTTTAATACTAACTATTCAACTTGTGTAATGTGGCTGGGAAGTGGCGTGAATTCAGTCGGTCTGTTTTGTACTGGTACGACGCACCCGAATAAGGTATAGCGAGGGAAAAATAAAACCCAATAAATAAAGTTATGATACGACTAAATGATTATCTACATGTCTGATTCGTTGTGAAAGTAGCTCGATTGCACACATCAAACATAAATTGAAGGAAACGTGGTGAATGTATATTAATTAAATATTATGAAAAAGTTTTTTGGTAGTTGAAACAAATCATAACATAAACCCGTGCAATAGTTTTTTAATAAAACTTTAGCTTTCCTTGTTAATAAAAATATAACTATAGCCCTTCATCGTACCTAACCACTTCACCAACAAAATTTATTAACTTTCTTTTCATTCAAATGATAAAGATAATGTGATGGTCCATATTGCTATTATATATATCAAATTCCATGATTTGCTTTTCATACTAAACCTATTATTCATCAAATGGACACTAAATTTACTATATTTTATCAAATGGTGAAAATTGGATAATGTATTATTAAACCCATATTTCTTTTAATAGATATAAACATTTCAGTAAACTTTAATTTGTATATCACTTGTTGTACCTACAGTGACGGATCCAACATTTTTTTTCACAGGGGTCGGAAATTATTAGGCCGCACTGGTATTTAAATTTTCTTTTCGGTTCGCTTCATTTATTCCGGTCGGGTTAAATCGGGTCGGATCATATGAAAAAGATAACAAACAAAATACCATATAACAAAAAAAAACTTTATTAAAAAATCATAACAAAATACAATATATCTAAAAATATTCTACTAAATTATCTACTAAATAAACTGCAGTAATAAATAGTAAATAGTAAAGCAATAATTTAAATGCAACGGAGCAAAAATGGGAAGTTTTATTTCAATCTAGACTAATTAATATAAGAGAAATTAAATAACTATAATAATATTGATGATATGTGTTTGTCTTTCACTCTGACAATTATTACTTTACGGTGTACTAGCTTCTAACTTTAAATATGAATTTCCACTTTAAAATAATAGGCGTCTTCTTCATCTTTAACCTACAATCAGTTCCGGTTTCCACTTCACCGGAAAATTTTACGGCGAGTCCAAGTTCCATCTTTTCTTTCACCTTACGTTCTCAATAGTTTCACAGGGGTCGGTATCAAAATTTTACAGGGGTCGGCCGAGATTTTGACACATATATTATACTAGAAAGAAAAAATTCACAGGGGACGGCCGACCCCCGCACCGTCAAGGTAGCTCCGCCCCTATGTACCTACTCATTTAAGTGAAGTGATTATTATTTCAGTTCAATATTATTTCTAGAGTATATTTATAACTTCTCTCCGACATAAATTATAATTTCACTTCAATATTAATTAAAGTATATATCTTGTCATTTCTCTAACGTATATCGGCTACATGTAAATACAAAAACACACCCGCGCGAGGTATAAACCTTGTATTAACTTAAATATGAAATATTTATTTTAAGTTAAACTAGAGGAATTCGATCATTTAACTTCAATCGAGTTAAAGTTGGTTCGGCACGACTCGCTTGTTAAGTATCCCAACCTATATTTCACACTTTTTTTTTTACTAAACTATGGGCCATGATCCAAGATTGCCATAACTTATATTATAATTTATTGTTGCAATCTTTTACCAACATAGTCTAGGGTTACATGTACTATACATCGAGACACGTTTCGACAACATTCATTGTATCAAAGCCCACATTATCGTCTTTCCATTCATAATAGCACTCTTCCGCCACATTACACTCCCCTCGTCCTTCCCTACACCTAACCTCGATTACGAGGTCCTCAATGTCCCACACCAACCTAGCCATGTTCATATCTTCCTTGCCCATTTCGACAGCTACCACACCTCGCCCACCTGCTTATCGAGGCCAATTTCCCACAATGAGGATCTTTGTTGTGTGGGACATTGAGGACTAACACCATAGTTAAGTTCTTGTCTTATTACAATAATAACATTCTTTTTTTTTAATGAAGGCGAACTCTTAATCATATACCGAGCAAAATGATCCGATTACAATATAGATGTGAGTAAGTGGGAAACGGTTCTTTTATTCCAATCCTTGGAACTGACCACTAAACCTGGACCACACCCTTTGATCCTACCTTTAAAACTAAACAACGGTAACCAAAATCGATACTGACTGAATTCGTGTTGGTTTGTCGTTGCAATGTGCGGGTTTTGAAATCTTTTTGGTTTGCCACGGATTTTGATTTTTTTAAAAAAATATGTTAATTCGTTGTATTTGGGCGTTAACAAGTTAATTATTTGGTTTAGTTTCGGTGCCATAATATGATACCGACCTAATTCGCGTAGGTTAGCTGCATAAATGTGTGTGTATTGTTTTCTTTTTAAATATGTTAATTTTATTTGTATTTGGCATTGATGAGTTTTCTTTTTTGCTTTAGTGTTGGTGCCATAACTTAATACCACGAGCAAAGTTGCGTTGACTCTCAACCGCACCTTGCGGGTTTTACAACTAACTGCAAGTTGTTTTAATATGTTTTATCATTAGTTATACGAGCGTCAATACTATTATTTGAATTTACAATTTGGGTTTATTGTCGTTACCATTACGAACTTAACCGATACGACGCGTTTTGTTACCTAATTCGCGTAGCTACACCGCCGCAACCATGATGTGTTTTGTTACCGGGTTTGATACAATTGAAAACAAGTTAGATTTTTTTTTTCACGTGAAAGTCAAATATGGACATCATAAGGCTACAACAAATCATGCATAGTGAAAATGAAGGAGCATAAAGCTAAATCCTAGAACGTCTTTTAAAGCTAAATGGGAAAAGTGAATATTATGCTGTCACGCGTTAAGCTTACACGCAAAACCCTTCAAAATTAAGTTGTTTTGATTAAAACCTCGAAAAACGTAAAACTAAATCTCACAATTTGCTTCTTTCATCCGATCTTAGCAAAAAAAAAAAACTAATTTTACGGCTTTTCTTTTGTTGGGTTCGTAGGCCTTGTTGGCCCGGTTTATTATATGAAGTCAAAAGAGGAGACGGGTGTGGGTGGTCGGGCCCAAGCCCGGCCCGGTTTAGATTTCTTGCATAATAATTTACTAACCCTAGTTCAGTCTCTATATAAACAACATTATGTACTTGTAATATTGGTCACTCAATAAAGAAATACCTAGTTGCCACCCGTGGACGTAGGTCAGTTTAGACCGAACCACGTTAAATCCTCGTGTTCGTTTATTGCTTTCGTGTCGTGTTCAGTTTCGTGTGTGCGTTTAATCTTAACAAGTGGTATCAGAGCTTAGGTTCGGGATCACGCGAAGAACACGTTGAACCAGTTTCGTTCGTCGCTGCCACACCAGAGATCGGAGGTTGGGTTTCGCCGCCGCCCGGTTGGGTTTTCTGCGCCGCCGTCGAGAAGAGAAACGGGATTGCAGGCTAGAGATCTTATTTCAGTGCCGACGATCTGAGTTGAGGTTCTGTTTAATTTTCGTAAGCAATCGTTCACGCATCACCACCGTGTACCTGCGGCTCTGTCTCGTTCGGTTGACGTGTTATTTATTCTCTTTTTTTTGGCGGTTTGCGATTGACTTGAATCAAGAAAAGTTAGTATTATTTATTTTTTCTTGGAGTTGGAGTTCGTGCCATAAAAAAAGAGCAACAATTCTTTCTTGGAGCAGGGAAGATATTGTCTTGGAGAGAGGCAGGAGACTTTGACCTAGTTTGTTTGGGCCACGTGAGAAACAAAGAAGCAGTAAGCTCAAATTTGATTGTGTGGGCCAAAGTTTGGGCAGTTTAGCCCGTAAAGAAATTATTTGGGTCAAGATCGTAGTTGCAAAGAACGAGCCAATAACAATTCAATCAAGATCCTGTTTTAGTTGAAGAACCGTTGTCAATTAGAAGAAGCGTTAAAGAAACCAAAACCAGTGCCAACCGCGTTTGTCAGGTTTATTGTTTCAGTTTAAAGTTTCAGTTTCTGATTTTCAGTTCAATATTCCGCTGCGTTAAATAGGTTGATTGTTTAACAGAGTTCAGTAGAACGGTCGTTAAGTTCAGGCTCGTGTTGCTGTGTCTGTCTCTGTTTTATCCAGTTTTTCGTTTTAGTCATTGCCATGGCAGAAGACGGAAAGGTTTCGATACAGAAGTTTGACGGACAGAAGTTCGGTTGGTGGAAGATGCAGATTGAGGCACTACTTTGTCAGAAAGACTTGGATGTAGTGTTCGAGGATGAAAAACCAGAAAAGATGTCAGAAGCAGATTGGAAAAAGTTAGACAAGAAAACTAGGGCTTGTATTACTTTGTCGTTGTCGGAAGATGTGGCGTTTAATATCATGAAAGAAACCACAGCACGTGGTATGATGGAGGCGCTATCCAACATGTATGAGAAGCCTTCGGCAGCGAATAAAGTCTATCTTATCCGAGAGCTAGTGACAACAAGAATGAAAGAGGGTGGGTCAGTTACAACTCATATCAATAATCTTAATTCGATCTTGTCCCGCTTAGTGTCAGTTGACATTAAGTTTGATGATAAAGTTCAAGGCCTCTTGTTATTATCCTCTTTGCCCGACAGTTGGTCGCAAACAGTGACTGCAGTTTGTAGTTCGTCTACAAATATTACTTTCGATGGGATTCGAGATCTGATTATGGGAGAAGATTCAAGACGCAGAAGTTCAGGTGAATCATCAGGCAATATGCTAGTCACAGAAGGTAGAGGTAGGGGAAAACAGCGAGGCAGTGGGAGCAGGAAGAGGAGTCAGTCTAAGACTCGTAAGGATATTGAATGTTGGGGTTGTAAAGAGAAAGGACACTTCAGGAATCAGTGTCCGAATGGTAAGAAAGAGGTGAACGTTACAGAAGACGACACAGATGACGGGGTCAGTAGTGATGAGGCTTTGGTTTGTAGTGTTGAGAGTAGCGTTGATGCTTGGGTGATGGATTCTGGTGCATCGTTTCATGCCACTCACTGTAGTGAAACAATGAAGAATCTTAAATTTGGGGATTTTGGAAAGGTTCGACTAGCGAATGATGATATTTTAGAGGTTACGGGTATGGGAGACGTTGATTTGATAACTTCAGCCGGTACTTCTTGGACTTTGAAAGACGTGAGGGTTATTCCAAGTTTGAAGAAACGTTTGATATCAGTTGGGCAGTTGGATGACCAGGGGCACGATGTTAAGTTCGGGAATGGGCAGTGGAAAGTAGTCAAAGGGAATCTTGTTGTTGCTCGTGGCAAGAAAATGGGTTCGTTGTATATGGTCGATATGTCATCGAAAGGAGTGGATCCAGTTTTGGTGAAAGACAAAGTCCGGTTCACAGAATCTCGTGGGCGGAAGAAGGTTCGTTTTGCAAGTAACAAACCCAGAGCCAAAGTGAAGATTCAGGATGAACGAGCTAGGAAGGTTAAATCAGTTGGGGGACATCGTGACAGTGGGAGCACAGGTCGTGTTTCAGTTACAGTTCCAGGTCGACAGTGGATTAAGAAAACCAGTATTCCAGCTGTAAAAGTCTCTCCAATGAATTACTTGCTGAATATGGAGAGTGTTTGTTCTCAGGTTATCTCAGGATCCGGTAGTTCGTTACAGTGGGAGCCGGTAGGGACAGAGAACGGGTCAGGGGCAGTTTCAGCCATGACTGACGTGTTGGAGCTCCGGGGAGCTTCAACGGGCCTTCAGGTTAATTGATGAGAAGGCGGTGGCAACTAGAAGAAGTTTAATGTTCAGATTACAGAAGTACAATCAGGAGTGCAGACGAGAGTACTCAAGGCCTCCGAGTGGGAGATTGTTGGGTTCGTAGGCCTTGTTGGCCCGGTTTATTATATGAAGTCAAAAGAGGAGACGGGTGTGGGCGGTCGGGCCCAAGCCCGGCCCGGTTTAGATTTCTTGCATAATAATTTACTAACCCTAGTTCAGTCTCTATATAAACAACATTATGTACTTGTAATATTGGTCACTCAATAAAGAAATACCTAGTTGCCACCCGTGGACGTAGGTCAGTTTAGACCGAACCACGTTAAATCCTCGTGTTCGTTTATTGCTTTCATGTCGTGTTCAGTTTCGTGTGTGCGTTTAATCCTAACATCTTTAACATCTCTGCTTTTGTGTTTGAATATTCTAAGGCCTTCTAGAGTGTTTTGAATACTCATATCCAGATGTGATTCTGAGTTCTAGAAACGTCCAGTTTCATGTTCAGAGTAATATTAAAATATGGTTGTTGGTATGAATTCAAAGACTATAAATTAAAATTTTTAAATAACATGCAAAAAGTAAAAGGTGAAATTGATTATCTAGAAAAACATTCGTACGGAAGAAATTGGCGTTAGGAACAAAGCAACATTGTAGAAGCGATTCTGCACACAATTGATATAAACAGTAATTTATAACATGATTCTGCCTCAATGGAGGATCTATATCCACGAACGCAACTAAGTTATTTTATTAAAAGCTCATACAAAGAGATAACAATTACATAACAACGGTATATATATATAGGGAACAACTTAAGGTTTTCAGCTTGGCCCCAAGAAACCTAACATGGGCCAAAATCGGACCCAAGATCTCTAAGCTTTCATGTAACATCTCGAAATTTCTATGAACAATATTAAAATATTATTTATGTTGGAATAATTAATTTGAGTTAGTGGAAAAAATAATAATAATATAATAATAATGATAAAAGAATGTTAAGCTAAAATAGATGGAATTAATCACGGACTTAAGATGAAGATGAGTTTAAGATCCATGGGCTTCAGAAAGTATAAATAACATTTAAACCATAAATCTTTTCCATCTCCATCATTCTACACCTTAGCTTACATTATAAAAAATACACACTTAAGCCAAACACTCTCTACACCATTCTAATTAACCATCCAACCAAAGGTAAGAAAACATTCATGTATTTTTAGTTTTATGTTAATTTGAACGAGCGCTTAGGGTCATATTTAGTTTAAAACAAGTTTGTTGAAGCAATCGGTATTTTCAAACCCGATGAAATATTTTTTCATTGAATTATTTTCTTTATGAACAATTTATGTTCTAATCCTCCGTCACTATTATATTTAGTGCAATATATAATTTCATTTATAAGAAATTCTTATACCTTGCTAAACTGGTTAGCATTATGTTTAGCATTATGAATTTTATTAATAATTATAATTGTTTCATATACTATATCATATATTTTATGTTGGATTTCACATATAACTTGTATAGAATATATAAATTTTTTATTGATATTATATCATTTTTCAGTCTATTTAACTAATCTAGTTTACATTATACCATGATTTGAATTATTGTCCTCTCTAAAAGATAATAGGACCAAGACTAGAAGATATTATAACATGTTTCTTTTTGTTATTCATAACATGTTATTTTTTCATAGCAGAGATGCTAACAATATGAGTTTTGGATTTGTCTCATGCATGGAAAATTATTATTATTTTTTAAGCTTGTAATTTTATTATTATTTTTCTTTTTTCAACTTCTTCTTACACCTATTCAAATTTTCCAACGTATTTTCAATTTCTTTTCACTCATGTTCAGTTTATTTCTACACCTCTTCAATTGATTCCTACATGTCTTCAATTTTTCATACGCATTTTAATTTTGTTTCCTACACATTAACTTCATTTTCATCACCTTAGCTTGGAAATGGACCACCCAAAAACGTGTTAAAGATGAGCTGACCTGCACGTACCCGACGGATATGTGCCCATCGTATAAGTATGGGCGCATATGTACAAGTGTACATATGCCGCGCATATGTTGCTTGACATATACGACACATATGTTGCTTGAAATGTACGGCGCATATGTTTCTTGACACATACAACGCATATGTATACATTTGCAGCGCGTACGCCACTTGACATATATGGGGCGTACGTCACTTGACCTTATAGATAAATCGACTAATCAAACAACGTAACCTATTGTTTATCAATTAAGTTTAGTTGGATTTTGCTTATAATGTGTAGTATGAAATATTAAAATATAGGGTTGTTTGAAAATCAAATATAACTAAAAGGTATATTCTGTAATTCTATTGAACACAAATGTGTTAATATCAAACTTGGTCTTGAATTTACTATATTGTTTAACCCACCTTACTGCTTCCACTAACCTCTACTTTTCTCTCTCTCACTCTTAACATGTCCTCTGAACTCCATAAATTCCTATAAGAGTTGCATGGTTCTTAAATTTTGCTAATTTGCTCATCTTAAATGGGATTTCAAATGTTCATTAGGAGACATAAAAAAATTGCAAGGGGGTTCAAATATTTTTTGATACTAATATGTTATCTTTTTACCCTAATGGCCTTTAAGGGTCTTTTAAACCCCCCCTTCCCCTTCAGGTGTTAATGAATCTACCACTGCTTCCGAGACAAAGGAGTTTCAGGGTTGAAAAGAGAGAGATTGAACATAAGGAAACAAAAAAAAATGTGAAAGCCTATGATATGTCTGATGATACGTGGAATGCGTGGAAACATATGAACTATCAACACAAAGGCCAATTAATAAAACATAATAATTTAAAGCATAATTGAAATGAATAGTAGTATTAGGTTGTTATCAAAGATACGTGAATGATGTATATTGTTTTCACCATTTAGTGAATAATATGTAATAAATGGGTGAGTTAACGTACAATAATCGCTTAGCGTACATTACGTACGCGAAATACGCTCCACTAAAACGTTCAAGCAAAATTCACAAAACTTCAAACGTTCAAGGTTAAAAACACTAGTAAGTTCAACAAATTCACATCCTTTAAACATTCAAAGGTTAAACCTTTAAACGTTCAGGTTTAAAGTTTATCAAAACTGATCGATTGGAGCTTCAAATTGATGATTAATTGGATTGAATTCAAGGTTAATTGATCAATTAGGTTCACCAATTTCAATTTCAATTTCAATTACTCAATTTGACAACTGATCTGTGAGAAACTATATTAATGGTTGTGTCGGAAGAAGATGGTGGTCACAACGGTAGACAATGGTCGCGAAGGTGGATGGTGGACGGAATCGTTGAATGGCGATGGTGAAGGAGGACAGAATCGACGGGAGAAGAGGTTGACGGAGGCCGGCTCGCGTAATTGTGATTTTAGGGTTAGCATGGTTATTGAAGATCGATGTTCCAGAATGTCGCGTACCTATTGTACGATAAAGGATTTTCGTATTCTATCCTTTATCATGTAATAAATTTGCTCTCTTTAAAAGTTATAATGGTTTTCCATAGGCGGGACAATTTTAAAAATATTAATGTTGAATCTGTCAACAAATAGACAAAAGCTTAGTTGTTCAAACTTTCACATATCTCTTCATTATATATATTGGAACGCTACACTCTTCACTCATACTTGAGTTATAGGCTTATAAAACAGTACTAATAGTGTTTTGAAATTTGGTGTCTTGGTTTTGTGTGTGTGATCGAGTTCCTGGTTCCATGGGTTCAACACAAGAAAACAAGCCACATGTGGTGTGCATGCCATTCCCGGCACAAGGTCATCTTAACCCAATGATTAACCTTGCTAAAATCCTCCATTCCAAAGGCTGCATTATCACCTTTGTCAACACTGAGTTCAGCCACCAACGCCTTCTTAAATCTCTAGGCTCTGACGCTCTTAACGGCTTACCTTCCTTCCACTTCGAAACTATCCCTGACGGCCTTCCCCCACCTGAAAACCCTAATGCCTCACAACATCATACTGCCACTGTAATCAAATCCCTCGAAGAAAATGGTTTGGATCCATTTAAAAGTGTCCTCGCCAAAGTGAGTGCTCTTTATTCCCCAGTGACATGCGTATTGACCGACTACCTTATGTCTTTCACCCTTTCTGCGACCGAGGAATTAGGTATTCCCGCAATTTTTTTCTGGACCGCTGGGGCTGGTTCCATCTTATGTTATTTGGAGTACCCCAATCTTATACAAAAGGGTTTGATGCCTCTTAAAGGTAAATTGTTTTCCACTTTATTTCTCATAAAACTGATCTATTATCTTTTCCCGATTTTTGTTTCAAAACAGGATATTTTAGGCAGTAGAAATGATTTCTATGAGAGAGAAGAGTGATAATGATTTCTAGCTGATCTGTCATCTGAAACGGCGGATGTATAATTATATCTAGGGTGTGTCAGTTTCTGTTGGGTGAGTTAGACAACTAGCTTGTGTTCCGTCATTTGCAATGGCGGATTTGGTACATTTTTGGTGTGATCCGTCATTTCAACAAGAAATGATATATTCAAATGATTTTTAAAAGTTTTGGGATAAAAAAATATATGAACACGTAAGAAAAGAATAAGCATGTGAGCTGAACTCGGATATACCAGTTTAAAGTTGTTTAATTTTTTTCTTTAAGCTTTTGTTCAATTTTATAACTAGAGAATTTAATGTGAAAAATGATGTTGAGCGACTAAGAATTTAAAAACAGAAAACAATTTCATCTACTATTAATAATACTACACCAATGTCCTTCGCGGAGCTTACGAAGGCCGGAAACAAGGCCATAACTATTTATGGGGCTAACTTGAAAACAAATTTTTTTGTGCATGCAGATCAGAGTTATTTAGCAAATGGGTATTTGGATAAAGTTGTAGATTTTATACCTATCATGCCCGGTATACGTCTAAAAGATTTTCCACCTTTTGTTAGAATGGTCCATCCTGGTGACGAGTTTATGGTTGGATATTCGGATTTGGCAACACAGAGGGCGATGAAAGCATCAGCCATTATTTTTAACACTTTCGATGAGCTAGAAGGCGAAATTCTAGACACGCTATCTAAACTCTACCCATCGGGCTATGGTATAGGCCCCTTGCATCTCCTCCAGAGCAAAATTGCTGATAAGTCACTAGATTCCATCAAATCAAATCTTCGGGTTGAAGAACCCGAATGTTTAAAATGGTTAGACGACAAAGAGCCGTTATCAGTCATTTATGTAAATTTTGGTAGCGTCCTTGTAATGACACCTCAACAACTAGTTGAATTTTGTTGGGGACTTGCTAAGAGCAATTATTCATTCTTGTGGATAATACGACCCGACCTGGTGATTGGTGACTCTGCTGTCCTTTCTCCGGAGTTTTTGGAACAGACTAGCAATAGAGGAATGTTTGCTAGTTGGTGTCCACAAGAGCAAGTTTTAAGTCACCCGTCAATAGGAGGGTTTTTAACGCATAGCGGATGGAATTCGACAATCGAAAGTATTTCTTATGGAGTCCCGATGATTTGTTGGCCGTTTTTTGCTGATCAACAACCGAATTGCTGGTGGAGTTGCAATAAGTGGAAGATTGCAATGGAGATCGACAGCGATGTTAAGAGTGATGAGGTTTCGAAGCTAGTGATTGAATTGATGAATGGAGAAAAGGGAAAAGAGATGAGAAAGAATGCCATTGATTTTAAGAACAAGGCCGAGGAAGCGTGCACTTTTCCCTCTGGTTCATCTGTAGTTAATTTGGAGAAAGTGATTCAACTAATAAAAACATGTTATGTGACCAAGCCCACGCAAGAGAAGGAACTCAAGCATGTTAAATGATGATCCAAAATCTTGTTCAGAATAAAGGTTCACGACTATGTCATGCAACTGTCTTATTTACATTATGTTTATGTTATTTAATATTTAAGTAAAGCCCAACGGGCTGGTTGTTATGTAAACCGAGTCTTAAGGAATGAGTCGTTTCTCCCTTATACTCGTTCTTCTATTTTCCCTATTTAATGAGGCCTTTGGTTCTCAAGTTGTATGCACAAACAATTATCAATTCAATCAATCGTGAAATCCTTTGCTGCAATTCTTTGCTTTGTTTACTTTGATCTGCTCATATGCCCAGTGGCGAAGCTTGGACTAAGGCACCGGAGGTTGAACTCAAAATGTATACAAAAATTCACAAACAGGGGGGGGCTCAAATTTTCGGCCGAAAAAGGCTAAACTTACACTACGTATAAAAATTTTCGGCAAAAAACGGGTAAATTTACACTACTGCGAAAAAACAGGGGGCGGGGCCACCCCGGGCCTCAATGAAGCTTCGCCCCTTGCATATACCAACAAAGCCCATGCAGCCCATGCATGAGTAAACCAACGAGAAGTAGGCTGCAAGTTATGTTGGAGTTATTTATTTATTTTCTTGTTTTACTTTGTTTCTCATTTTTTTAGTAAGTTAGGATTGTGCTAAAATAAAGGAGATTGTGGGGATGCCATGTTCATCAGTTTAGGAAGTAATGGTAAATGTGTTCTCGTTTCTTGTTCATCATGTTTCTCTTTAAAAAGGAGACTTTTATGTTGGGAGATATATAGAAAATTGTTCCAAAACTCTCAATGTCATTCTAACTTGATGTTTTGTCATTCTAACTATTCCTTTCTACTTTCTAGCCATTTATTACACGATCGAACCATTAAACGATCGAGCCACAACAGTGGTATCAGAGCGGTCTTGATCTATGGAAACTCGTAAGAAATCTCAAGCTGACTTTCAACTAGAGATCGACGAACGTTTCGCTAAGCATGATGCGATGTTTGAAAGAATTATGACTGATTTGCAAAGTTTATTGGCAAGACGTGATTTATGTTCTGGAGGATCGTTGGCGAGCGGCAGCAACAACCCGAGATTTCATAAGTGTAGCAAACCACAACTATTCATGATATGTGACATACAAGAGGCTGAGGAAGGGTTTACCCAGGTCGAAGCTCAAGAACAGGCCAACAGTGAGTCCCACGCTGAGATTTCATTCCACACAATCTCCGCACCCGGAAAGATAAAAAAATGGTAGATGGTGGGAGCACCCATAACTTCATTGACCTGGTTGAATTCGATGTTCTGTTTAGGGTGGTAGTAGCTAACAGGGAACACGTCTCTAGCGCCGGACGGGCACGAGAGCTGACAATAGCTATCCAAGGGCATCACGTCACAATTGATTTCTTTGTGTTACCGGTGGTGGCGTGAATTACTTCAACAAGGTTTGATACATCCCAGTCATAGTCCTTTCTCGTCCCCAATGTTATTAGTTAAGAAGACAGGCGGTACTTGGAGGTTTTGCATTGATTACAGGGCCTTGAATGAACTCACATTGAAAGATAAATACCCCATTCCCATGATTGACGAGCTTCTAGACGAGTTACATGGATCTCTATTCTACTCAAAGCTTGATCTACGTTCGGGGTATCATCAAATTCGAGTGCGAGACGAAGATATTCACAAGACAGCATTTAAAACTCATGAGGGACACTAGGAGTTTGTTGTGAGGCGGTGAGGCCATTTGGTCTCGGTAACGCACCAGCCACCTTCCAGTGATTAATGAATGATTTGTTCTGGCCGTACCTTCATAAGTTTGTCTCGACATTTTGAATTTATTCAAAGTCTATTGGGGAGCATGTGGATCATTTACAAATTGTTTTGGGGATTATGGAAGCTAACCAGCTTTATGCTAAGGCTAGCAAATGTTGTTTTGGTGTCACCCAAGTTAATTATTTGGGTCATGTAATCTCATCCGACGGAGTGGCGGTTGAGTCGGATAAAATCCAATCCGTGTTATCTTGGCCGACGCCTACTAACACGAAGGAGTTCGGGGTTCTTAGGGTTGACCGGGTATTATCGCAAGTTTATTAAGGGGTTGGGTGGTATTGCAGTACCCCTGCATCGGTTAGTTGAGAAGGCACCCTTTCTATGGGATGATTCTGCCAATCAGGCCTTTCAAAACTTGAAGACAGCTCTCACGACAGCCCCTACTTTAGGGTTACTAAACTGGTCCCTTCCATTTACCCTCGAGTGTGACGCAAGTGGGGTGGACATTAGTGCCATTCTCACCCAAAATGGGACACCGAGCGCTTACTTTAGTGCCTCGTTAAAGGGTACCATGTTGTCATGGTCGACTTATGAGAAGGTGATGTTGGCGGTGGTAAGACAGTTCGTAAGTGGATGCATTATTTATTGGGCGAACCTTCATGGTTAAAACAGATCATATAAGCTTAAAAT
>NW_027499973.1:0-48032 GCF_021521415.1 Bidens hawaiensis | reverse complement strand
ACTTACAGTTCTTGTAAGTCACACCATAATTTCACATATTTCTTCTGATTAGTTTAAATATCGCGTTGCTACATATTAAAAGTGACAATTTTTCAAAATATTGATGCATTGCATTGTAAGTTTGTAACGGTGTGTCTACCGTTATAATGAAACGTCCAAGTTGTCTAAGTCAGAAGCATAAATAAACCATATGCAACTATAAGAGTGTCTTTATAATAAGGAAAATTGGATTTTAATAAACCCAACTTAATGTAGTTGGCTGATAATAATTCCAACTTTGAAAATAGCTGTCATTGTCTAAGAGCGTCTTTATAAAAATAATTACAACGATATAACAAAAACCTTATATATTTGAATGGACGCATATACCATTGTATTATAAAAAGTATATGTATCGCATCCTGAATACTTAGCATTATTTGAATACAAAAATCACTCTATAGACTATGCAAGATAACAAGAAGCAACATCTATGTAAGATGATTCAAATGTTTGATTTCTTATGAATCGGCATAAACATTTCTTTAAATATTTGTTGTTTTTATTCTTGTTTTCAAAGAAACTTAATTTGACGGCAAGCATACAATTAAAGATCTTGCGGTCTACTACTTGCCAAATGCCAAACAACCACTTGTCAATAGGATATTCAGCTTGTACATAAACAAATTCTAAATTTGGAAATGAATTAAGTATTATTATTTTATTGAATTATGTATATCGACTTTCTTTTTTTTTTTATCGTAAACAAACTTATTCTTTATGATCAAAAACAATGTTTTAAAAACCGGTGATTTAACCTTAGAAGGTTGGGCTTAGAAAACGTTCAACCGGTTGTACCGGGTTGTTCAACCGTGTTAACTAGTTAACATTGTGGTTCCATAAAAATACAACTTCAACTTAAAATATAATCGAAAAGTTCAAAGCTCTTCCAAGTGATGGTATAGAAACTGAATCGATGACAATGATTTGGAACTAGAGTTTGATGGCCGCTAGGTTAAAACATGGATTGGCAGGTAAAACCGATTGTTGGGCCGCTAAAATTTTCAACTTTCAGTGGGGCCTAAATCGGTACTCCGTTTCAAACCACTATTATTGTTTTTACCGGCAATTCACTCTTTAAGCCCTTCGACATATTTACGGGCCATAGCTTACCGGACACTACTCTGGAATCCGGTTTAAATGGTCGGTATATACCAGTTTTTAAATCATTACTTAATAATAGAAAGCACATAAGTGAAGTGAATTTTATTCTCTTCAACACCTGAACATCTTCCCCAATTTTTGAGTTTATACGCCGGGTTCGTGAATTTTCATAGTATTATGTAACGACACAAGCAAAATCCTATATCGATTTTTATATATATTCTGTCATAACTATAAAACCAAATGGACATAAACATCTTAGGTACAATTAATCACATGTGGAAAATCCTGGCCTCTTGGTTAACATGTACGGCATGTTCCTATAGTCAAAACATGTCTCTGATTTTTATCTATTTGGTTAAATTTATAGAGGAAATTGGTACTCCAACGCGATTGCACATTAAGTATTTACTAAACACTACTTTTATTTGAAAGACCAATATTATTATTAAAAAAAAAAAGAAAAAACACTCACAAGGATCAAGGGGACCAAAATTATAAGAAAAGATATAAAATTAAACGAAAATTGACAAAATACCACAACCCCTATCAACCATTTACATGAGGGAATTGATAAAGTTGAAACGGCTCCATTTATCTCACTCGAGCACCATTCTCTTGTTCCATTGAACTAGAGGTGTGTGTGGTGTCGTTTGGTGTGGTTTTAACCTAAAACCAAACCAAAATTTCAGTTTTCGAATTTTCGAAACCTTTCGGTTTCGGTTTTGTTTTTTTGGCCTTCGTTTCGGTCGGTTTTTCTTTCTGTTTTTTTCCATTTGAGCTCGAAAATTTTAGGCCGAAAAGAAAGTTGGTCGAAAATAATGAATTTAGGTATAACTAAGTTTGTTAATTATTAACTAATAAACTATTATATATTTGCCCAAAAGTATTTGCGTTACATATTTATTAAATTCTTATAAATTATTTTAAAAAATAAAAATCTAGAAATTCGGTTCGGTTTTTTTCGATTTTTTATTACATGCAAAACCAAAACTGACAATTATTTCGGTTTTTACAAAAACATTAAACCAAAACCGTCGGGTTTTGTTTTCGGTTCGGTTTTTCAGTTTGGATTTTTTCGATTTCGGATTGGTTTTTTTCGGTTTCTTGCATACCCTATACCCCTAGATTGAACCATCAAAGAAAAGACATGGTCTAGACTCTGGATATCATTTATCACTCTCGCTATTGAAAACATTTTGTTATTAATAATCATGTCATTGCTTGTTAACCACATCGTCCAGCACGTCACCATCAATATAACTTGTATCACCTCGGCTTCTTCCTTTATATACTTGGATATTTCTAGTATCTCCCTCACAGAACCAAAGTGTCATGAACCTGGTATCTTCACTCAATCAAGAATGATGGCCCAAACCCATCTCGCCACCCTACAATGAAACCATCAAGTGCAACCACGATTCCTGCACCATGTTATACAAAACACACGTTGTCCCACAAACGCTTATACCCCTTACTAAACGCAACTACAAGATTATAAAAGAGGCTACGTTTAATTTTATGGTTTTGTGTGATTTAATTAGTTGTGGGCCTCTTGTTCAAAACCGGGCTAGTATTGGGCCTGGAAACTGGGCTGTAGAAGAGAAGTCGAGACTTATCAAATGATTGAAACGTCCATAATTATCCATCATTCCCATATGTTATGCAAAGCTATGCCTTACTAGTATCTTAATTAAGCCATGTAACACATCGTATACGATTGCTTGTTTCTATTCTCGTATTTTCGTGGACTGTTTGTTTGTCTTTCGTAATTTAATACAATTTTAGGTTATCGTTATTTAGTTCGCAACCAATCAAATCTTTGCGCTATACTTTTCACAATCTAATTGTCTAAACATGAAACAATCAACAATCAATTAATCCATTTAATTATCTAAACATGAAGCAATCGAAAAATCGCTTAAAAACACACAATCTTGAAACAACCAAACAATCAACACATAAACCCTACCAAATTAGCTGGATACACATAACATTATATTAGACTACTAGTTACAAGCTTAAACTTGAAATCATTGCATATAAAAGAAGCACACAATAACACATAATCTTGAAGAACAAGATTCCCCATGGATACAATAGTACACATTCTAATGATCATCGCCCTCATGTCGAATCATATACATTCAACATATCATACATTCATTCATTCAAATGACGTGACACCATTTCTATCAAAAAAGCACCCGGAAGGACCACCTTTAGGAGTCAACGCAACCTTAACCGGAACTTCTGCACCGTCTTCCACACTCAATATGCCGGTATTATAGTTTATGTCTGTTTTAACAAAGCCCGGACACACACAATTGATTGCAAAACTCGGGTATTTCTTGGCTAAAAATCTTGTGTAAGCATTCATGGCTGCTTTTGAGATAATATATGCTGACATAGAAGGAGGCCAGCCTTTGGTTTCCAACAATCCATCTTTGTAATCTTTCAAATATTCATTAATCACTTCATCTATTTTCTCTTCTGTTAAGTTTTCAATATCACTTAATATGCCTTTAGCCCATTCATTTTTTATACCCTGAAACACAAACAAATAATACAGGTAAACAAATGTTTTCTACGCGTGTATCGTTTGGATAACGTACCTTTAACTTTCCCATGGACGAGGACACTTTTACAATCGTTGGCGAATCTGATGATTCTAGGATAGGAATGAAATGCTCTACCATTCGTTTCGCTCCGTAGTAGTTTGTTTGTATACATTATATCGCCAACTCATAAGACTCGGTTAATATCTTATTCCACTCGATTTGACCTCCTGCAGCTTGTACCGAACCGGAAATAATAATATGACAGTACAAATGATTCCCTTACTATAAAACATTTACCTCTATGCCACTAGCTCTTGAAGCTCTTAAAGCTTCTTCATCTGCAATAACACCACTGATCCCAGAATTGTTCACCTGTACAAAATTTGGCAAACGAGTGGTCAAAAATCAAAAATATAATATTGGTATAATTGAAGAACGCGGTTTTGGATCGTACCAAGATATCAAGTTTTCCAAATTGAGTTTTTACAAATTGAGCTAAAGAAGCAACACTAGCAGGATCCACCACATCAAGTTGATGAAATGTAACAAGATCCGAAAGACGAGTGTCTTTGAATTTGGCAACGGCATCAGTCCCTCGTTTTACGTCTCTAGCGGTCAACACTACTTTGACCCCATTTGAAGCTAGTTGCTTGCATATTTCAAATCCTATACCTTTGTTTGCCCCTGTTACCACTGCATATCTATATACACAACATTCGTATTTACAAATGCGACACGTTGGTTAAAAATTACAAACACAAATGTAACGTAGAGCTAATATGAAATGATCCGTGTATTATACGCTTAGCCAATTTAATATAAGTAGGCTATCTCGGCGGGTAACACATCAAATGATTAATTATATCAAAATGTAACTTGCCTTAGAAAGGTTCACCTATAAAATGAGTTGTTGGGAAAAATAAAAATTAAAGAGAAGTATGTTAAGTTATTCATAATTACTAGGTTAGTATATATTTTGAAACCACATCCATTTGATAAATATTTTTTTCAACAATTTGTTTGGTTAAAAATTATGTTTAGTTTTTTTGTACCTAGTAACATTCTGTAGCAAGATTTTTAAAATTGGAACTATACTAGGTATAGTGAAAAATTATAACGATGAAAATAAATTACATATTTTCTGTCTCCCTACAATAAGTTAATAACATTAGAAAAAATTGAAAAATATTACGCTTAAATTTATTAAAATTATTAGACCAGACATACTGGTCTCGTTGTTGAGGCCAAAACGTGGCACTGGCACAAATCCCCCCCCCCCCTCCTCGTTGTGAGGTTCGTTGGGTACACAACGAGGTGGTTGTCCAATCAAGTTTTTTGTATTTAATTTACAATTTTTATTTATATTAAAAAATCAGAAAATAAATAATTGTGTAATGATTATGGGCATGTTATCACTAAGTCACAATTTGCAAAACTTGTCATTGTTGACTTGGATGACACGTGTTAGAAAACTCCCGGTTATGCTTAGTTAACCACTACATGTCGTCATAGGATTCATTCGAGTTACCAATCCTGAGGGTGCAGATTGCAGAACTTGTTCCAAATTCTTATGATCCTACCTAGTATGTTGGTCCTGAAATCTAAAGTTTATATGCGTTTTTGTTTTTTACCTTTTTATAGTCAAATAGTCTTATGCTACAAAAGTAGTATTAGTTGCTGAAGAATTTGATAACTACATTAATATTGGGAAAAATTCTTATAGTTTATATTAATTTAGAAGAAGACTATTATTATGTTTAAAACTTGATAATCAGGGTTATAAGTTATGAACAAAGAATATTAATAATATGGTTGGTTGAGGGGATGAACAATCAAATCATGGTACCTGTTGTGCCCAGATTCCGCCATTTTTGGCTTAGCTCAGCTGCTTATTTGGTGATGATGAAGAAGAAGCCAATGGGCTAATGGCTGTTGAAAGCTGCATATATAATAAGCGTAAGTAAGAAAACACGTGGAGACAAAATCCACCAACTATTTTTATTATTTTTTAATTTATCTTTTTGAAACGGCACGAGGCATCCACTACTTTCTAGTTCTTGTTATTATTTTTCTATTTTATTAAGGTGATATGATTATATAATATATGATTAGGTGAAATTTCTTTTCATCTTATGTATGTCGATTTTAATTCGGTGGAAGAATTCTTAAATAACTTAGTAAGAATAATGAAGAGGTAGGTCCCTGCAAAGCCCAGTTTGACTCGCAAGACACACATTGAAGAGGTACGTCTGCGCAAAGACCAACTGGTTCTTCAGGACCCACCATGCTCAGAGAGATGAAGACCTTACACGCAGTAAGCCAGCTGTTCCCGCAGGAAAGCCTCCCTTGGTACAGTATCCTGCCTGTTCCCGCAGCTATGGGTACAAGCCAAGAAGGAAGGCTACCCGCACTAACAGTAAGGCTACACGCATAAGGCACTAACTCTTATACTTCAGTAATGTCACGAAGAAGGAATGAGCAGGGCGGGAATATTCCCGCCCAAAAGAGTCAGTCCGTACGCTTCTGGAAGATCTTTTGTACTATACCTGCCAAGGTATGGACAAAATAGACAAGATCTGACCAAAGCAGCCCATGAATCAATCACAGGGTGACAGCTCACCGACAATAGTACGAGGAGGAGCACGCTCCAGTACAAAATGTCACTATCAGCCGCTGCCTACCCACCAACTCCCATCGTGGCACGTACATACCCCGTAGTTGGTGGAAAAGGAATATTATACAGCTGGCCGTACCTGCTTGGAAACCTACCTTCGGCTATAAATACTCCAACACCTTGGAACGGTATTATCATCTTATCATATCTTCTCTCTAGCTATTTCTCTCAATATACACTTATATTCAGAGCAATCTAGTCTGATTCTCACGCCGGAGGGTGGTCACAAGGAGGAACCCCCCATTCTCAGTGACGAGCTCACGGTATCTGTTTTGCAGGTTTAGAAGAATAACCATCTTTGCCGGACCTAACTCTCGTGGGAAACATCTACGTAACCCTAAGATTATCCGTAATCTGCTGGGGTCGTTTAGTGTTTCTTCATTGGCGCCATCCGTGCATTAAGCTAGAACTAATTCTTTTTCTCAGTTTTTTCAAACTTCTGGAAAGATGGTTAAGGTTACTCCGATGCCAAGGCCACCGAGTGACCAAGAAACTCCGGTAACCACAACCCCCCGCTACTGGGGGGAATACCGGCGAATACACGATTTTTACGAACACTACCCCGGCTACCCAAGTCAGGGCAAGTGTAGTAAACAATCCTCCCCTGGGATTCATTGATACCCAGGTAGAGAAGCAACAGACGAGGCTTCCCCGCCAAACACTGGATCAAGTTAAAGCTTGGGCGGAAGCACGTCAGAAAGAATTCTAAGCTGAGTTGGATGAACGTTTACGTTCACTCCAACAGGCCAATGATGAATTCGGAAGCACTCAACAGCTCAACATGAGCAATGATTGCGAATATTCGGATGACGATTGGGAAGAACCTGACAGCGACGCAAACCCTCGTCATAAGGCGAAAGGGAAGCGTAAAGAAACAGACTTCCGCTCGAAAAGAAATTTTGGAGAAACTTTCAAACCAAAAAACGCGGGTGGAAACCCACGTGACTTCTCCAAAACCTTTAGACCAACTGTTGCAAATGCGGGAACGTCCAAGTTTGCAAGAGACATTGCGGAAGCAATTGCTCCAAAGAGTGCCAAACAGATGTCCAACATAGGCACTTACGATGGCGTATCTGACCCGGACGATTACTTGAACAGATTTAAAGCGGGGGCAACCGTCAGCAATTGGACGGAACCCACGTGGTGCTACATGTTCCAGATGACGCTCGTCGGGGCAGCCAGAGCGTGGTTTGATCGTCTACCGGTCCACCACATCTATGATTGGGCAGACTTCCAGCACAAGTTCAGCCAGCACTTCAGTCAACAAAGAAAATATACTGAAGAGCAGTGGACGATCCTCAACTGCGTCAGAGAGGAGGACGAATCTTTGCTAGACTTCTTCACTCGCTTCAACTCAAAGAAGCTAAGTCTGGGCACCATCAGCGAAGATCTTGTTCGCGCCGCTTTCATCCAGGGTGCAGAGTACCCAGAGCTTATCCGCACGTTAACGGGTAAAGATGGCATGCCATCCACATGGGATGCCATCATGACGGCAGCTAAACGCTTTGCCGAGACAGAGAAGCAACTGGGTAGAAATCTTTCCCAGAACATAAACCTCTACACGCAGAGGACAAGAGAAAACAACGTCCGTACCGCCCGCCGAAACAAAAAGCGGAAGCTTGGTATTTGGCAGTCAAGGATAAACTTTGACACCTCATCCAGCTCCCGCCCTCTCTTAGGCGGAAGGGACAACACGCACTCGTCAAACCGGAATCCAAGATGGACGCCACTCACCAAAAGCGTCACCGAGATATTTGCCACCAAGAAACTCCCGTGGCCAAAGGCTCCAATAATCCGACAGCGTCATAACGCTGATCAGAGCAAATCCTGTGACTTCCACGGGACCAAAGGCCACACCACAGAGGAATGTACATCTTTGAAGGATATTGTCGAAACATTCGTCAAAGATGGAAAACTTACACACCTCGTGGCGTCAATCAAGAACGGAGGGAGGAATGACAACCGATACAAGGGTAACGGACGAAAACCCGTCGACATCAGCATTCACATGGTTCATGGCAACGTCAGAGGAAGAAAACGACGAACATCAGAGCCAAGTGAGTGGAAGGAAGCTGAAGTGCGCTTCCCGCGTGTGCCAGGAGAGCCCAGCAAAGAAGGCCCCGTAGTCATCAAAAGCCAGCTGGAGCACTACATCACTTCCCGCACTCTTGCTGATAATGGCGCTTCGTCAACCGTCATGTATAGGCAGTTCTTCGACAAACTGGACGACGAAGACAAAGAACGCCTAGAAACGGTCTACGCCTCGATGGAAGGGTTCGATGGCAGCACAAACACCCCCTTGGGTATCCTATCTTTCCCCGTCACTCTCACGGACGGGAAATACTCCCGCACAGAAGACGTGGACTTCGTCGTAATGAGGAAGCCACACCACACATACGACATTCTCTTCGGGAGAGATGGGATGGCAAGATTTAATGCCGTGGTGCCTTCGGTCCACGACATGATGGGGTGGCCATCAGCTGAGGGTGTCGCGATGATCACAGGTATTCTCTAGGTATGTATCGCATCTGTCTCATCTAAACCCAAACCAAAGATGGCTAAACCAAACATTACCGAGCCAGAAGAATGGGCCTTCAATGGCAAAAACCCTGACCAGGCTGTTACCATTGGCCCAACAATCACTGATCCCACACGCACCTTACTCAAACGCTTATTGCAAAAAAAACGCTGACATCTTCGCGTGGACACCAGCTGACATGACTGGTGTACCCCGAAGTAAGGCGGAGCATAAACTCAAATGTGACCCGGCTTTTACGCCGGTCATTCAAAAGCGTCGAGTAATGGGTGCGGAACAGGCTAACGCGTGTAGAACCCAAGTCAAGGAACTCCTTGACGCAGGCATCGTACGCGTTAGTAAATATCAAACGTGGGTTGCAAATCCCGTCATGGTACCGAAATCTAACAAACAATGGCGCATGTGCATAGATTTTAAAGACCTAAACAAAGCATGCCCCAAGGATTGTTACCAGTTACCCGAAATTGACCTTAAGGTAGATTCGTTAGCACCGTTTCGCCTTAAATGCTTCCTTGATGCGTATAAGGGATACCATCAGATCCACATGGCCGTTGACGATCAGGACAAAACCGCATTTCGGACGCCCAATGGCACGTTTTGTTATCAAATGATGCTATTTGGACTTAAGAACGCCGGGTCCACATACCAACGCCTGATGGACAAGGAGTTCCATGCCCAAATCGGGAAGAACTTGGAAGTTTACATGGATGACTTGGTCATCAAAAGCCTTGAGCCAGAAGCGATGTTGAAAGACATCGAAGAAACTTTCAACACGCTCAGACGGATAAACATGAAGCTCAACCCGAGCAAGTGTTCTTTTGGGATGGAAGAAGGGAAGTTCTTAGGAGTCATCGTTACCAAAGATGGCTTCAGAGCGAACCCTGAAAAGGTCGAAGCCATTATCAAAATGGAATCACCTACGGACAGGCTCAGACGCTGAATGGACGACTAGTCGCACTTAACCGCTTTTTGGCAAACCATGCGGATAGGTCGTTCCCATTCGTGTCAACATTGAGAAATTGCTTGAAGAAAACGCACTTCCGCTGGACACCAGAAGCGGAAGCAGCTTTTCAGAAGATTCGGTCACGCTTGATTGAACTCCCAATGCTCACAGCACCAGAAGCGGGGGAGGAATTAATTCTCTACCTTTCCGCCACAGACAGAGCAACCGGGGCAGTCTTACTAGTAGAACGAAAAGGCATCCAAATGCCCATCTATTATGTAAGCCGCGTCTTAACGGACGTGGAAACCCGGTACTATACCATTGAAAAATTAGTCTTAGCGCTTGTACAGGCTTCACGCAGGCTAAGACGATATTTCCAAGGTCACCCAATCACCATTCTCACCAACTTCAAACTTGCAAACGTTCTAGGCAAACCCGAGTTGTCGGGACGCCTAACCAAATGGGCAATTGAGTTGGGAGAATACGCAATAAAGTACAATCCAAGACCAGCCATAAAAGGCCAGGTCTTGGCCGACTTTATTGCGGAAGTCCCCGCATCGCGAGAAACAGAGTGCCAGGAAGAGGCTCAACCCTCTTCAGCACAGAACATTGATGATGTCTGGCGACTCTATACTGATGGAGCAGCCAATAACGAGGGTTCAGGCGCAGGGTTGAAACTAACTAACCCAGCAGGCCAAGAGTACACTTACGCTATTCGACTGGATTTTCCAAGTACGAATAACGAAGCGGAGTACGAAGCATTCTTGGCCGGGTTGAGAATTGCGCGTAAGATGGGAGTGAAAAACTTGGAAGCCCACGTGGATTCCATGTTAGTAGCCAACCAGATAAACGGGACGTACACGGCCGTGAACGACACAATGGCCCTGTACCTCGCACAAGCAAAAACCCTTATGCGCGATTTCAACGATTGCAAAGTGGTGCACATCAAGCGAAGCGAAAACAAATCTGCGGATGCGTTAAGCAAGCTTGCATCGTTAGCTTTCACCCACTTGGGAAAGGACATCCGCGTTGAACTCCTTGGAGCACCATCAGTCCCGCACAAGGAAATTTGTGTCATCCAAACCGGCACGGAAACATGGATGACACCAATCTTAAATTACCTTGCGGCGGGTATATTACCAGAATCGAAGATACAGGCAAGAAAGATACGCTGTAAATCACTGAACTATCAACTTGTTGATGACATACTTTACAGGCGTAACTTTCTTGGCCCATTACTCAGATGCGTTGACAACCAAGATGCCGACTACCTCCTATGGGAAGTACACGAAGGCATCTGTGGAGTACACGCAGGTCCACGCGCAGTTGTAGCTAAGCTAAACAACGCGGGATACTTTTGGCCGGGGATGCATACGGATGCGCTGGCCTACATCAGAAAATGTAGGTCCTGTCAGCTCTACGCACCCAACACGCATCGCCCAAAGAACGAACTTGTTCCAGTCACTTCTTCATGGCCATTTCAGAAGTGGGCCATCGACGTGACAGGCCCATTTCCCACAGCAGCAGGGAACGTTCAGTTCCTAGTGGTAGCCATCGACTACTTCACCAAGTGGATAGAAGCAAAACCTTTAGCCCAAACAACTGCAAAACATATCAAAAAATTTATTTGGGAATTTATTATTTGTCGTTTTAGACTTCCACAGAATTTGGTGAGCGATAATGGCACCAACTTTGCTGACACGAAGCTACAAAAGTGGCTGGAAGAACTTCAAATCACCCACACCTTTACCTCAGTGGCACACCCGCAAGGTAATGGTGAGGTGGAAAGAGCAAACAAGAGCATCGTCGACGGCATAAAGTAAAGACTCCTGGAGCATAGATCCGGCTGGGTGGACGAGGTTCCACACGTCCTTTGGGCAAACAGAACGCTAAAAAAGGCAAGTACGGGAGAAACCCCGTTTAGCCTCACCTATGACACTGAAGCCATGGTCCCGGTCGAAATTGGTCAACCCTCACCAAGAGTCCTGACTCAACCAGAAGACAATGATGCGGAAAGACGGTTAGACCTTATGCTAACCGAAGAACGTAGAGACTTAGCCGCAGCGCGTGAAGAGAACTACAAGCGACAAATGCAAAAGTAATACAACGCGCGGGTAAAGCTCTGCAACTTCAATGTCGGAGACTACATACTGCGTAACAACGAGGCTTCGAACCAAAAGCGCCCAGGAAAGCTGGCCCCGGCCTGGGAAGGGCCATACGTTATTAAAGAAGTTTTGGGAAAGGGCGCATACCGGCTCGAAAGGCTCGATGGCACCCCCATCCCAAGAACATGGAATGGAGCTCAATTACGCAAATGTTACATGTAGATCAATTCCAAACTTGTAAAGAAAAGGCCTAGAGCCACTTCTAATGGAAATGATTCTCCTTTATCACATTATGTTGATAGCCTTACCTTTATACTTATGAACTGACCACACTGATATGCCGGTATTCACCGCATAAATAAGTGTGGAAAGAAGTAAGTCGTTGCGTGTGGAAGGCGACACAACCCGCATAAACACAAAAACAGTAAATATTTCTAAGGGGAAGATGAGGAAAACCTTTACGCAGGTCAGATATAGGTAGTTTGGCCATCCTGCTAAGTGAAAGTGACGGTCTTACCCGCACAATCATGATAGAGGAAGCAGAACATTAACCTATTATCTAACACGCGTCGAAAGGTTAACTTATTCAAAACACTTAGAAAATTGCTAAGTTAAACTAAAATATGCATGAGCAAAACAAATAATGTTTACAAGGCAAGACATTAACAAAATATTTATATTCACAATAAAAATTCAAACATTACAAGAATGGCTAGGTATCTACCCGCCTACCAAAATACAAATCTATTCTAACGGTTGGAAGGGATCTCAAGGTTCAAGCTTCAGGACCACTCCCTCCAAACCCACTTGAACCCGCACCATCAGTTATCTGCGGCGGTTCGAGGAAAGCCTTGAGAACAGAAAGCCCGTCAACAGCAGCCGCAATTTCGTTCACCTTCTCTACAACCGGATGCGGGAAGGCAGCGTACTGGTTCACAGCTTGGTCGTAGGCGGCTTCAGTGTCTACATCGTGTAAAGGAAAGTTGGAAGGCGGGACGCCCTTCTCAGCAAATCCTAGACCAAGCAGGAAACCAGCTTTCTCCCCATCCTCATGAGAAGCGTTGAGGGCTGCACTCATGGCATCGTCATAGGATGTGTTCGCAAAAATCCGATGCACAACCTACAAAAAAAAATAATAATATCAAAAACTTTTCTAAGTATAGAGAAAAGCGTAAAGCAAAGAAATTATGAAGTTATGCGTACCTGCGGCAACGCTTCTCTTAGAAGCCATTCCTTAGTGATCAGAGCTTCTTGGAGGGTAGCTTGAGCTTGATCGCGGGCGCGTTCGGATTCATTCTTGGTGAGGTTGGCAAGCAACACATCCTTAGCAGCAGCCTCTTCAACGCCCTTAAGCTTACGCTCAGTGCGATCAAGCATACCCTTTTGATCCAGGAGCTTCTTGGCGTCTTCTAAGGCCAAAGCATCATGAGCCTGCTGAAGCTTCTCTAGTTTGGCTTTAAGCTCCTCATTCTCGGCGCGCAGAGGCTCAGCAATGGCTTCAGCTTTGGTGGCCCTCTCGGTCGCGTTACACGCAGTTTCCTTGGCCAACCTAAGCTGTTCGTTAACAGCTTGGGTAGCCTTGGAACGGGCCTCATGCCTGGCCTGAATCTCGACCTCAAGGTCCTTGAAGGCCTTCTCCTTCTCCGCAGCGGTGGCAGCAAGTCTCTTGTTCTCCTCCCGCAATGCTCGCGCCTGAGCCACTTCTAGGCTACGCGCCGTCCTCAACTTGTCGCTTTCACGACAAAAAAGTTCGACGCGCGGCTGCTTCCGGGCAAGGAGGATTCGGAGCTCATTAGACAGCCTACCCTCCTGGTAGCTGGCCATTGCCTCCCCCAACGCACCGCTCAGGGCAGCGTGGCGCGCCCACTCGACGCAGTCCGCAGCCGTTCGGAGGGTCGTTCCCCGACGGATATTCCACCGTGGAGCATACACCTCATTGGAATCCGAAACTGCAAAAACAAAAAACAGTTAGGAAAAAAATGATAAGAAGGAATAATAGGCCAAAGTAACCCCACGCACCTGTAGGGTCGATAACAGGCCGGTAGCCGCCAAACCTATCACCCGAACCTAAGGGATATCCATCCAAGAGGTCAAGGAGATGGGAAGGAGGCAAAGATTGGCTAGAGGTCCCAACCGCGAACATACCTGAAGAGCCAGCCATGGACGAGGTAGTCGCTGGCGCCGGAGGAGGCATGGTAGAAGCCACCGTGGTGGAGACCATCGGAGGTGAACTCATTGGAGATGAACTCACAACCGTGGTCGCCGCTGTGGAGGAGCTTGCAGAAAAAGTCACCGCCGGCCCAGTGAAATATGAGGTAAAGATGGCACTGACGGCCGGCGGAGATGACGTCACAACTGGAACAGTTGCCTCAACAGAATGAGCAACTGAACCAACACCAGAAACAGGCGCAGCCGCCTGGGTCACCGCCTCAGATAGGTTGACCAAACCTATTGTCGTGGGTCCGGAACTGCTCCCTCCCGCACCGCTCTGGAAGGCGGATGCGTCCACTCCTGCGTGAAGACAACAAAAGATAAAAAAAAAGGCGGAAAGAAATGCGGGAAAGGTAAACATTATACTAACGGGTTTTCTTAATCTTGAAAGTTCTGACGGGCGGAGACGAACCCGATGGAACTGGCCTCTTCACGCCAGTCACCGTTGCAACGCTTGGTTGCCCAGAGGTGACAGCCGTCTCAACCTCCGAGACAATAGTCTCACCACCACCGAGGTTCCCCGCCGCCTCCTCACTTTCAGTCTCGGAATCAGACTGATTCCTCAGGTCGACGACGGAGGTATCCTTCGCCTTGCCCTTCACGCCAGGAGCCTTCTTCTTCCTCACGAAGAAAGGCCCGTCTGCGGATCCCTCATCAGAACATGACAAAATTAGAGGAACTCCAGCAGAAGTTTGAGCATGAAGAGGGCGAGGATTAAAGAATCTCTTACCTGGCCGAGTGGCGCTCAAAATTTCGTGGCCCGGCGGGTAGACCTCTACGAATCTATCCGCCGTTTGCTCCAGAATGGGCAACTCGTTCTCGTCAAGATCGCGAGTACCCAGCCGGGCGGGACCACCAGTCTCCCGTGGATGCAGGAGCTATTGTAAGTCGTTCTCCTCTGAAATATAAAAAGATTAACGGTTAGAAGAAAAATCCTAAATCAACACAAAAGATGGAGCATACCGTAAGGAGTAAAGTTCAAACCGTATTCGAGGATGATAGGTATTTGCGGCGTCTCAGATTCGACATCCTTCCATACCCGGCTCATCCCAAGCATCACCATCCCAGACTCCGCAAAGCGGTAAACCGGAGTCTGGATCTGGGAGATCTTGGCGAACCATTCCGTCTCCTGGTAGTTGGAGGGGTGAAGGTTAGGGAGTGCCCTCCCGTTCTTGAACGTCATCGCGATGGGGACGACGCGAGCGGAGATGTAGAAAAACTCTCGCTTCCAAGACCGAAGACTGCGCTCGGTAGCGCAGATCTTCAAACCCTTGATCCGAGTGACCAAGGTATACCAGCCCTGGATGCACCTCCAGGAGTAGAAGGTCATCAGGCGGTCGACGCGGGGCTCGATGCCCAGAATGTGGCACACCCATTCAAAATGGCAAACCTTAGCGATCGCCATCGGGTGCACCCCCGTCAAGTGTACACCGTGTTTCTCCAGAACACGGTATACGAACTTCGTTAATGGGAATCTGAGATTCTCATATATGAAGAATGAGGCATAAACCCCTATCTTGCCCTTAGGAGCATAATACACCGTCTGGTGGGGCTCTGGAAACTCAGGCTCGTAAGGCTCGAGCATGAACTTCTTGACGATATAGTGATACAAATCGACAGAAAGAGTACACTGGCACTCGCCAGCAGTACTCTTATCGTCCTTATCAGACGTGGACGTCGGGTTCTCGAGGTATACATCAGACTCCTCGACGTTAATCTCGGGATCATGTGTAGAAGACATTTTTAGGTGTGAAAGAGAACGATTTCAGGAGAATGCTCGACTGAAAAGTTAGAGTATTCACCGGAAATCGCTTAGAAGAAGAAGAGTGAAGTGAATGTATGAATTGAGATGCACCCTCTCCCCCCTTTATATACTCATCGCGATGAATGCGTTGAATTTAATGCGGAGGAGAGAGAAAGCGCGGGTACAATGAAACGGCGACACGTGGAAAAAGCAAGATGGCAACAGCTGTCGAAAGGACGCGTGCCGTAAAACTCGCGCTCACGCGCCCGAAAACTCACGCCCACGCGCCTGAAAAAGCGTCTGGATTGACCACATACTGTCACGTCGTCATAGCTTCCTGCACGTCCTGAAACCGTCAGAAGAAACCGTCAGAAGACGCTAACGTCCCTTCAGCCGTTTGGACTGTCCTTATCCTTTCACCAACTCTTCGAATTTCAGAGATTCAAAAAGATTCAAAAATAAGAGGGAATATACCCCCTTACCTTGGAAAACAAGGAACCGTAAGAGAAGTGCGGGTACAGTGTCAAGGCGAAACCCTTCACATACTTAGCACTTGCAGGGAATTGAAGCCAAGATACCTTGGTAAACAAGGAACAGTAAGACAGGTGCGGGTACAGTGTCAAGGCGAAACCCTTCACATACTCAACACTTGCAAGGAATTGAACCCAATAAGGATCTTATGGGCTATGCTCGCGGAAAGAGAAATAACACCTCCGCATGGCGGGAACGTTGAGAACTAGATTGTTTGAAGCTTCAAGGTGGAATTGGTGGTTTAACATAATTGATCACTATGTCCAAAACTACCAAAACATCGTGAAGAATCTATACAAGTGAAACTCAACGCTCCCGACTTGCGAAGAGGTTAAACACCTACCCGCATCATAACCAAAGATCAGGCAGAAAAGTCGGGAATTTCTGCAAGTGACATTAGGAAAACTGCGGGAAGAATCCCCACGGAAAACCTTAAAAAACAAAAACCCCTCTTTAAAACCCCTTGCTTAAAGTCCAAAAGTTCACCTCACTTATTAACAATTCATGAGAAGAACAATGGACTGGGGGGACTTGAAGAGGTAGGTCCCCGCAAAGCCTCGTTGGACCCGCAAGACACACCTTGAAGAGGTACGTCTGCGCAAAGACCAACTGGTTCCGCAGGACCCACCATGCTTAGAGAGATGAAGACCTTACACGCAGTAAGCCAGCTGTTCCCGCAGGAAAGCCTCCTTTGGTACAGTATCCTGCCTGTTCCCGCAGCTATGGGTACAAGCCAAGAAGGAAGGCTACCCGCACTAACAGTAAGGCTACACGCATAAGGCACTAACTCTTATACTTCAGTAATGTCACGAAGAAGGAATGAGCAGGGCGGGAATATTCCCGCCCAAAAGAGCCAGTCCGTACGCTTCTGGAAGATCTTTTGTACTATACCTGCCAAGGTACGGACAAAATAGACAAGATCTGACCAAAGCAGCCCATGAATCAATCACAGGGTGACAGCTCACCGACAATAGTACGAGGAGGAGCACGCTCCAGTACAAAATGTCACTATCAGCCGCTGCTTACCACCAACTCCCATCGTGGCACGTACATAGCCCGTAGTTGGTGGAAAAGGAATATTATACAGCTGGCCGTACCTGCTTGGAAACCTACCTTCGGCTATAAATACTCCAACACCTTGGAACGGTATTATCATCTTATCATATCTTCTCTCTAGCTATTTCTCTCAATATACACTTATATTCAGAGCAATCTAGTCTGATTCTCACGCCGGAGGGTGGTCACAAGGAGGAACCCCCCCTTCTCAGTGACGAGCTCACGGTATCTGTTTTGCAGGTCGAGAAGAATAACCATTTTTGCCGGACCTAACCCTCGTGGGAAACATCTACGTAACCCTAAGATTATCCGTAATCAGCTGGGGTCGTTTAGTTTTTCTTCAAATAAGGAGACGTATTTTGCGGTGTAATCTATATTGACGATAACATGTTACAGATGATATGACTATCTAGAAACAATCATATTTCTAATCATGCGTATTTCATTCGTATTATCAAATTCGGTGAACGACATTAAATCAACATCCTTAACGTGGGTGAAATAAATGAACGTGCATCGAGTGGGAAAAATAAAGTCAGTTAAACTTCGTAAATTTTCCAATTTAGTAGGTTGTATGCTTTAATTTTGTATCTTGTTTTTGTTTTTTTAATGCTTATGTCTTGTAAATTGTAATAAGTGGTCATTTTTTTGGGTTATTAAAAAGTGGCATTTCAAAAAAAGAAAAAGAAAAAAAAGCTAAACCAATAATCCTAGTTTTTTTTTTTGAACGACCAACAGAGACCCTCCAAACACGGTACTGGTCAAATTCCCGTAATCGGGATACGCCACTGCCGGTCCACCCCAGATGCGCGGAAACCCCGTGGAATGGGTAAAACCGCGCCCCCTTTGGACTCGAACCTGGGATAAACCCCGGGCCAAGCCTTCACCGAGATAGGTTTCACCACTACGCTGCAGTGGATCACCTACCAATGATCCTATTTACTTTATTATTACACAATATTGTTTATATAATCTTAAAACTTCGTAAAATTTATATATATATTAAAAGAAACCTAAGATTGCACTGTAGCAATCTACAATGACCTTTATGTTTGTACAGTTTTAGTCCTTGTTATTTGAGGTACACCTATTTTTGTCCTTGTTGTTAGCTATACTATATAGTGTGCTTTTTTAGCACCTTGATTTTGTCTATGTATGATTTAGGCCCCTACCTTTTTCATGTCTCTTTGTATTTTTAACGGGACATACACGTTATGTTCTATCTCTAATGGGATGAACCCGGGTAATATCTTATCTCTTAACGGGTTAAACTCAGGTAATGCATTATCTCTAGCGGGTTGATTGGGGGTATGTTTTATCTCGAATCAATACCGACCGAATTTCCTTTGCGTACATCGTGGACACACGATAAATAAATGATATGTTGCATAGCTATGGCGCAACGAGTCAGGGGTGTACTAGTTAACTATTAACTATTTAAAAACATTTAATAGCATATATATATATATATATATGTTGCATAAGGTTAACAAGTTCAAGCTTAACCTGTTTACTCGACAAGCCCTTATAACACAAAGTTGGCCTATATATTTTCAAGATTTACTAGAGCTTGGCTAGCAAATCTCACCATGTAAAAGAAAACCAAAATGCTTTTGTCCATGATCAATGGCCAATAGGTACCCACTTCAATATTCAAACTTTCTCTACATGAGCTTAACACTGTATTCCAAAGTCTCATTTCACGAGGGGAGGGGAAGGAAATTAGGAGAGAAAAGAAATGAGACGAAAAGTTTTTTTTTTTTGTGTTCCGAGTTAAATGAGTCAATCACAGGGTGACAGCTCACCGACAATAGTACGAGGAGGAGCACGCTCCAGTACAAAATGTCACTATCAGCCGCTGCTTACCCACCAACTCCCATAGTGGCACGTACATAGCCCGTAGTTGGTGGAAAAGGAATATTATACAGCTGGCCGTACCTGCTTAGAAACCTACCTTCGGCTATAAATACTCCAACACCTTGGAACGGTATTATCATCTTATCATATCTTCTCTCTAGCTATTTCTCTCAATATACACTTATATTCAGAGCAATCTAGTCTGATTCTCACGCCGGAGGGTGGTCACAAGGAGGAACCCCCCCCCCCTTCTCAGTGACGAGCTCACGGTATCTGTTTTGCAGGTCGAGAAGAATAACCATCTTTGCCGGACCTAACCCTCGTGGGAAACATCTACGTAACCCTAAGATTATCCGTAATCTGCTGGGGTCGTTTAGTTTTTCTTCAAATAAGGAGACGTATTTTGCGGTGTAATCTATATTGACGATAACATGTTATAGATGATATGACTATCTAGAAACAATCATATTTCTAATCATGCGTATTTCATTCGTATTATCAAATTCGGTGAACGACATTAAATCAACATCCTTAACGTGGGTGAAATAAATGAACGTGCATCGAGTGGGAAAAATAAAGTCAGTTAAACTTCGTAAATTTTCCAATTTAGTAGGTTGTATGCTTTAATTTTGTATCTTGTTTTTGTTTTTTTAATGCTTATGTCTTGTAAATTGTAATAAGTGGTCATTTTTTTGGGTTATTAAAAAGTGGCATTTCAAAAAAAGAAAAAGAAAAAAAAGCTAAACCAATAATCCTGTTTTTTTTTTTTGAACGACCAACAGAGACCCTCCAAACCCGGTACTGGTCAAATTCCCGTAATCGGGATACGCCACTGCCGGTCCACCCCAGATGCGCGGAAACCCCGTGGAATGGGTAAAACCGCGCCCCCTTTGGACTCGAACCTGGGATAAACCCCGGGCCAAGCCTTCACCGAGATAGGTTTCACCACTGCCCTGCAGTGGATCACCTACCAATGATCCTATTTACTTTATTATTACACAATATTGTTTATATAATCTTAAAACTTCGTAAAATTTATATATATATTAAAAGAAACCTAAGATTGCACTGTAGCAATCTACAATGACCTTTATGTTTGTACAGTTTTAGTCCTTGTTATTTGAGGTACACCTATTTTTGTCCTTGTTGTTAGCTATACTATATAGTGTGCTTTTTTAGCACCTTGATTTTGTCTATGTATGATTTAGGCCCCTACCTTTTTCATGTCTCTTTGTATTTTTAACGGGACATACACGTTATGTTCTATCTCTAATGGGATGAACCCGGGTAATATCTTATCTCTTAACGGGTTAAACTCAGGTAATGCATTATCTCTAGCGGGTTGATTGGGGGTATGTTTTATCTCGAATCAATACCGACCGAATTTCCTTTGCGTACATCGTGGACACACGATAAATAAATGATATGTTGCATAGCTATGGCGCAACGCGTCAGGGGTGTACTAGTTAACTATTAACTATTTAAAAACATTTAATAGCATATATATATATATATATGTTGCATAAGGTTAACAAGTTCAAGCTTAACCTGTTTACTCGACAAGCCCTTATAACACAAAGTTGGCCTATATATTTTCAAGATTTACTAGAGCTTGGCTAGCAAATCTCACCATGTAAAAGAAAACCAAAATGCTTTTGTCCATGATCAATGGCCAATGGGTACCCACTTCAATATTCAAACTTTCTCTACATGAGCTTAACACTGTATTTCAAAGTCTCATTTCACGAGGGGAGGGGAAGGAAAGTAGGATAGAAAAGAAATGAGACGAAAAGTTTTTTTTTTGTGTTCCGAGTTAAATGAGTCAATCACAGGGTGACAGCTCACCGACAATAGTACGAGGAGGAGCACGCTCCAGTACAAAATGTCACTATCAGCCGCTGCTTACCCACCAACTCCCATCGTGGCACGTACATAGCCCGTAGTTGGTGGAAAAGGAATATTATACAGCTGGCCGTACCTGCTTGGAAACCTACCTTCGGCTATAAATACTCCAACACATTGGAACGGTATTATCATCTTATCATATCTTCTCTCTAGCTATTTCTCTCAATATACACTTATATTCAGAGCAATCTAGTCTGATTCTCACGCCGGAGGGTGGTCACAAGGAGGAACCCCCCCCCCCTTCTCAGTGACGAGCTCACGGTATCTGTTTTGCAGGTCGAGAAGAATAACCATCTTTGCCGGACCTAACCCTCGTGGGAAACATCTACGTAACCCTAAGATTATCCGTAATCTGCTGGGGTCGTTTAGTTTTTCTTCAAATAAGGAGACGTATTTTGCGGTGTAATCTATATTGACGATAACATGTTATAGATGATATGACTATCTAGAAACAATCATATTTCTAATCATGCGTATTTCATTCGTATTATCAAATTCGGTGAACGACATTAAATCAACATCCTTAACGTGGGTGAAATAAATGAACGTGCATCGAGTGGGAAAAATAAAGTCAGTTAAACTTCGTAAATTTTCCAATTTAGTAGGTTGTATGCTTTAATTTTGTATCTTGTTTTTGTTTTTTTAATGCTTATGTCTTGTAAATTGTAATAAGTGGTCATTTTTTTGGGTTATTAAAAAGTGGCATTTCAAAAAAAGAAAAAGAAAAAAAAGCTAAACCAATAATCCTGTTTTTTTTTTTTTGAACGACCAACAGAGACCCTCCAAACCCGGTACTGGTCAAATTCCCGTAATCGGGATACGCCACTGCCGGTCCACCCCAGATGCGCGGAAACCCCGTGGAATGGGTAAAACCGCGCCCCCTTTGGACTCGAACCTGGGATAAACCCCGGGCCAAGCCTTCACCGAGATAGGTTTCACCACTGCGCTGCAGTGGATCACCTACCAATGATCCTATTTACTTTATTATTACACAATATTGTTTATATAATCTTAAAACTTCGTAAAATTTATATATATATTAAAAGAAACCTAAGATTGCACTGTAGCAATCTACAATGACCTTTATGTTTGTACAGTTTTAGTCCTTGTTATTTGAGGTACACCTATTTTTGTCCTTGTTGTTAGCTATACTATATAGTGTGCTTTTTTAGCACCTTGATTTTGTCTATGTATGATTTAGGCCCCTACCTTTTTCATGTCTCTTTGTATTTTTAACGGGACATACACGTTATGTTCTATCTCTAATGGGATGAACCCGGGTAATATCTTATCTCTTAACGGGTTAAACTCAGGTAATGCATTATCTCTAGCGGGTTGATTGGGGGTATGTTTTATCTCGAATCAATACCGACCGAATTTCCTTTGCGTACATCGTGGACACACGATAAATAAATGATATGTTGCATAGCTATGGCGCAACGCGTCAGGGGTGTACTAGTTAACTATTAACTATTTAAAAACATTTAATAGCATATATATATATATATATATGTTGCATAAGGTTAACAAGTTCAAGCTTAACCTGTTTACTCGACAAGCCCTTATAACACAAAGTTGGCCTATATATTTTCAAGATTTACTAGAGCTTGGCTAGCAAATCTCACCATGTAAAAGAAAACCAAAATGCTTTTGTCCATGATCAATGGCCAATGGGTACCCACTTCAATATTCAAACTTTCTCTACATGAGCTTAACACTGTATTTCAAAGTCTCATTTCACGAGGGGAGGGGAAGGAAAGTAGGATAGAAAAGAAATGAGACGAAAAGTTTTTTTTTTGTGTTCCGAGTTAAATGAGTCAATCACAGGGTGACAGCTCACCGACAATAGTACGAGGAGGAGCACGCTCCAGTACAAAATGTCACTATCAGCCGCTGCTTACCCACCAACTCCCATCGTGGCACGTACATAGCCCGTAGTTGGTGGAAAAGGAATATTATACAGCTGGCCGTACCTGCTTGGAAACCTACCTTCGGCTATAAATACTCCAACACATTGGAACGGTATTATCATCTTATCATATCTTCTCTCTAGCTATTTCTCTCAATATACACTTATATTCAGAGCAATCTAGTCTGATTCTCACGCCGGAGGGTGGTCACAAGGAGGAACCCCCCCCCCCCTTCTCAGTGACGAGCTCACGGTATCTGTTTTGCAGGTCGAGAAGAATAACCATCTTTGCCGGACCTAACCCTCGTGGGAAACATCTACGTAACCCTAAGATTATCCGTAATCTGCTGGGGTCGTTTAGTTTTTCTTCAAATAAGGAGACGTATTTTGCGGTGTAATCTATATTGACGATAACATGTTATAGATGATATGACTATCTAGAAACAATCATATTTCTAATCATGCGTATTTCATTCGTATTATCAAATTCGGTGAACGACATTAAATCAACATCCTTAACGTGGGTGAAATAAATGAACGTGCATCGAGTGGGAAAAATAAAGTCAGTTAAACTTCGTAAATTTTCCAATTTAGTAGGTTGTATGCTTTAATTTTGTATCTTGTTTTTGTTTTTTTAATGCTTATGTCTTGTAAATTGTAATAAGTGGTCATTTTTTTGGGTTATTAAAAAGTGGCATTTCAAAAAAAGAAAAAGAAAAAAAAGCTAAACCAATAATCCTGTTTTTTTTTTTTTGAACGACCAACAGAGACCCTCCAAACCCGGTACTGGTCAAATTCCCGTAATCGGGATACGCCACTGCCGGTCCACCCCAGATGCGCGGAAACCCCGTGGAATGGGTAAAACCGCGCCCCCTTTGGACTCGAACCTGGGATAAACCCCGGGCCAAGCCTTCACCGAGATAGGTTTCACCACTGCGCTGCAGTGGATCACCTACCAATGATCCTATTTACTTTATTATTACACAATATTGTTTATATAATCTTAAAACTTCGTAAAATTTATATATATATTAAAAGAAACCTAAGATTGCACTGTAGCAATCTACAATGACCTTTATGTTTGTACAGTTTTAGTCCTTGTTATTTGAGGTACACCTATTTTTGTCCTTGTTGTTAGCTATACTATATAGTGTGCTTTTTTAGCACCTTGATTTTGTCTATGTATGATTTAGGCCCCTACCTTTTTCATGTCTCTTTGTATTTTTAACGGGACATACACGTTATGTTCTATCTCTAATGGGATGAACCCGGGTAATATCTTATCTCTTAACGGGTTAAACTCAGGTAATGCATTATCTCTAGCGGGTTGATTGGGGGTATGTTTTATCTCGAATCAATACCGACCGAATTTCCTTTGCGTACATCGTGGACACACGATAAATAAATGATATGTTGCATAGCTATGGCGCAACGCGTCAGGGGTGTACTAGTTAACTATTAACTATTTAAAAACATTTAATAGCATATATATATATATATATATATATATATATATGTTGCATAAGGTTAACAAGTTCAAGCTTAACCTGTTAACTCGACAAGCCCTTATAACACAAAGTTGGCCTATATATTTTCAAGATTTACTAGAGCTTGGCTAGCAAATCTCACCATGTAAAAGAAAACCAAAATGCTTTTGTCCATGATCAATGGCCAATGGGTACCCTCTTCAATATTCAAACTTTCTCTACATGAGCTTAACACTGTATTCCAAAGTCTCATTTCACGAGGGGAGGGGAAGGAAATTAGGAGAGAAAAGAAATGAGACGAAAAGCTTTTTTTTTTGTGTTCCGAGTTAAATGAGAAGGAAAGGAAAATCAAAGAATTTACATATTTCATGTGTTCCCGAGTTGAGAGGAAAAGAAAAGAAAGTTATAGTTTTACTATTATACCCTTTAAGTTCTCTCCTAATCTCTTTAATTTGAGAGGATGAACATATGATTAAATTTTCTAGTATTTTCCCTCCCATTTTCTCCTTATAAGATCTCTAAAACATGATATTTTAATATTTTCTCCTCCTTTCCTTCCTCTCCCCTCATTAAATAAGACTCGAGAACACAACGTAAATTTATTTAAGAAGATAATATAGATTCATATTTTACTACTTTACAAGAAGATGAAGAAGAAGATAATGATGATGATGATCGCGTCACTCTACTAACCTAAAAAATCGTTTCAAACTTTGATTCTTTAATATTAAAACAAACTCTACTAGGGAATTAATTAAATATTGTAGGTTTTTTGACTTTGAAGATAGCGACTAGAATGCTCTACCATGCATTGTAAGATGTTGATGATGACTATGGAAGATTCAACTTAAAAGAGGCCCCTGTTAACTTTCTCACGAATTCTTTTGAAGGGAGGTCTATTTTACGACCAGCTGATATTCTTGTGTTCGGGTGGACAGGAGGGAAACACGCCTGTGTGGATCTTACAGGAGTGTCTCCTCTTGTTGTGCTCAGGGACCGTGGGTTTGTTGTGGGTCAGGCTGCGTTGAAGGCTAAATCGGGCAAAGTTGTTAAACACGAGAAATCTTGTTTAGATAATCAACATGTCTTTCTACCATTTGCCTTTGATACATTTGGTTTTCAGGCTCCAGAGGCTGTGAAATTTTTGAGTAGGGTTCAGCGCGTCGTACACGGAACCTCTTCAGCTTCTAGGTCCCAAAGCTTCGTTTTTAACAGGATTGGCTTTGCTATTCAAAAGGGGGTTGCGGCGCAGCTTGTTGCCCGTTTGCCTGCCACTTTATTGTAATCGTCTTATAGTAAATTATATAAAACTTCGTTATGACTTAAAAGAGAGAGGGATATTCATGGATGGTTGGTAGAGAGAATGGTGTAGAAAAAAAGGGGGGACCCCATTATCAAGTTTGTTCAAGGTGTGGATTTGCGGGCGAAATTTTGAACTTCTTGGTTGGAACTTGCTCAGATCAGTGTTGTCCAGACTTGGGGCGTTTGTAAAATTCAGATGGTGACAATCTGCTAATTAAAAATGTCGTGAATGCTCTAATTACATTCCACAACACATGTTGTGGGTTCAGTCCTTCAGTCCATTCAAATGTAAGTTGATTAGATGGTATTTGAAATTAAAATAACAACATTTATTTAATCCTTCATACTTTCACACATTAACAAAGATTTGTATATATTTAAACATTTATGGTCAATCTTATTTCATTAGCATACAAAAGTGACCATTGCCCTTATGTGGAATTCTATATATGTCACAAATTCATTAAAACGACGTGACGCCATTTCCATCTAAGAAACACCCAGACGGACCGCCTTTGGGAGTCAACGCAACCTTAACCGGAATTCGTGCACCGTCTTCGACACTCACTGTGCCGGTATTATAGTTCATGTCTGTTTTAACATGGCCTGGACACACACAATTGATCGCAAAACTCGGGTATTTCTTGGCCAAAAGTCTTGAGTAAGCGCTCAAGGCTGCTTTTGAGACATATGCTGACAAAAAAGTGGGCCATCCTTTGGCTTATAATAATATCTTTGAAATCTTTCAAAAATTCATCAACTACTAAATCTATTTTCTCCTGTTAGGTTTTCACTATCACTCAATATGCCTTTAGCCCATTCATTTTTAATATTCTGAAACACACATAAATGATATATGTTACAAAGAAATATGTCATGACTCATGACCGAATAGACGCAGGTTAAAAAGAGTCGTTTTAGAAAAGAAAAACAAACAAAAGTACCAAAATAAATTCATCCGCTAAATTTGTTTTTATAGTGGCTAGTGACCGGTAGGTGGTGATAATTGTCACAAGACTAACCCATTGTATAATTTGAGTAGACCCGGTCATTTTGGCTCGGTATGGTATATTTCCAAAACAATTATCTACTAACAATAAACTACGTGTTAGAAAGATTACACTCGCCTTTAACCATCCCAAGGATGAGGAAACGTTTACAATCGTTGGGGAATCGGATGATTCGAGAATAGGAATGAAATGCTCAATCATTCTTTTCGTTCCATAGTAGTTTGTTTGTATACATTGTACAGCCCGCTCATAAGTTGCGGTTAATACCTTACTCCAGTCAATTTGGTCCCGTATCGAAAGGAAAATGGTAACAAGGTAGTAATAGTAAAAGTACAAGGTCTGTAAATGAACCAAACGAACACAAACAAGGGCATGCTGGTGTTCGTTTTGCGATGTTTACATTTCCCCCCGACTATAAACTCATCAATCACATGTTTTTCCCTTTTAAGATCATTAATTACATATTTCCCCAAACTATAAAATCAATTACATATTTCTCCTCCTAAAACATATATATCACATATTTATCCATTTCTTTAAAAATTAAGTATTGAATGACTATTTTACCCTTATTTTTCATAAATTATTTTTACCGACCATGAACGTGTTTAATCAGCGCCAGACGCATTACAGAAGCCGGACTCGTTAACCGACGATGGACGCATCGTCGGTTACTAGTGCCAGACGCGTAACGATACCTGACAGGTAACTGTCCTAGGACGTGTGACCGGCGTAACCGACCTCTAACATGTATTCATAGTTTTGTAAGAAGTACAACAAGTTGTGTACAAATCACCTCCATATGATAAAAACAAGTACCTCTTTGCCACTAGCTTTTGCAGCCCTTATAGCTTCTTCATCTGTTATAACACCATCAATCCCAGAATTGTTCACCTGTAGCTTTTTTTCGTTAACGAGCGGTCAAAAATCAAAAAATATAATATTCGGTTTTCGATCGTACCAAGATATCAAGTTTTCCAAGTTGGGTTTTCACAAATTGAGTTAAGAAAGCAACACTAGCAGGATCGACAACATCAAGTTGATGAAATGTAACAAGATCCGAAAGACGAGTGTCTTTGAATTTGGCAACAGCATCAGTTCCTCTTTTTACGTCTCTAGCGGTCAACACAACTTTGATCCCATTTGAAGCTAGTTGCTTGCATATTTCAAATCCTATACCTTTGTTTGCACCGGTTACTAATGCATATCTACACACACATATTTACATATGCAACGAAATTGGTTACCAATAACAAACACAAATACAATATATGATTAACTAATGCTTTTTTATTTTGATTTTGACGCGGTGCATGATTTTTTTTTTAAATTTGCCTTAATAATGATGTGGAAACAAACTGGACCGAGATGGATGGCTAAAAGTTGAATGGAAAATGTTTTTTTTTTAAAGTGATTGAAAATTAGTTGCAAGTTGCTACATAGAGTTAATGAAGCTCGGTAGCAACTAAGTTACTGAAGACCGGTAATGATAGTGTTACTGAAAATCGTTGACAATAATATGGATAAGGCGCCATCGGGGAGTAACAAAGTTGCTACCGATGGTGTTCCTGCCGAAACAATTAATTGTAATGGAATGAATGATAACTACAAAGCAGTTGTAATCGCCATGTGTTATAGCGGCATGCCATACCCTTTCATAAAGGGTTGCAACGATTCAAAAAATTCCGTGATGGTTTGACTCATATGAAAAAGAAAACATATGTGTTCTTTTATACTTTTATACACCCTGAATTGATACGAATTCTGGGGGTGTGCACAACACCGAAATAACTGAAAGAATATAATTAAACCTATAAAAAATCGAAAAAACCAAAACCGAACTGAACCATTGTGAAACCAAAAACAACTAAACCGAATGGTTTCATGCGTACCCCTAGTGTCCTAATGAGTTCTCTAGGAGATCTCTTTCTTTGAAATAAACTTTTGATCTTATTCGATTATTGATTTTGTGTACCTACAAAATATTTATATTTAAAAGTGATAATGTGATACTATATATTTAAAAAGCTATCCAAGTTGTATGCAATTCAAAAACCTTATTCATTGACTTGACAAACAAATTAAGTATATGAAACCTTAAATCAAATCCTAGTACCTGTTCTCCCCAGATTCTGCCATTTTTGGAGGGTTAGATGATCAAAAGCAGCCAACTGGTTATGAAATAATAATAATGGATAAAGAAAACTGCATATTAACAAGCAATTGTTAGAAGACACGTGGGCACAAAATCCACTTTATTGTACTTTTTTGTATTATTCAATAGCTATAAAATATAGATGATTGAACTTTTAATTATTTAACAAACTATTTTACACTTAAAACTCATCTAGTCATATACATAATAAATGTAAAATGTTTAAGCTCATATTATTTTTTAAGAAGGTAAATACCATATTGCTAAACCACCAACTAGTATAATTTTACATCAATTTTGTTTATTTAATTCATTTACTCTTTAGTTTTGGAGAAAGCAAACAAAATCAGTGACGGATCAAGGGGTGCACTGTTTTTAAATGTTTCAATTTCATAAAGTGGGCTATAAAAAAATTCGGGTCGGTTCGATGGTTCGATTCAGGTAAGCTTTATTACATATTAAAAATATGATACAATAATAAAAAAGAGATTATCATTAGAAATTAATTATTAACCATATAATGGTGAAATTATTAGTCACATAACGGTTACGGTTGGTGACACCGTTTTTCCTTCATCGACATTCCGGGTCAAAATACTTGACTTTCATATTAACTGACAACCACTTCAATATCATATTTGTCACAAACAGACGTGACATATTCCAACCACACTATCTTCTATTTGTGCTGAAATTTCATTATATATTTATGCATCTATACTATTTCAACAACCGAAACAAAACCGTTACGCATTAAACCGAACCAAACCAAGCCGTTACTAACATTTTGGTTTCATGGTATGGACTTTTGTGAAAATATGATAGCTCAAAATATATATGTTCACTCTGTAATTATAGGCGCACATAAAAGTATTGTCTTTATAAGGATGTTTTTGCATATTTTAGAGGCTAGATTGTGTTTGTAAATTCAAGTCTGGTTGCTATAATAGCGTAGTATCTCGAAAGTTAGTTGGGTCAAGCAATTTAGTCCAAACAATCTTTAATCAATAAATTTTTCTGCAAGTCCAAGCTTTAAATGAATATAATTATATAGATAGTTACTCTTGGCACAAGTTTGTAAAATCTAAAAATAATCTGAATATAAACTAGCAATATTAATAATATGTGTATGCACAAGGTAATGGTGAGCAAAAAGTGGATGGTAAAAATACCGGCCAAATAGAAGAATCAAACCATGATATCAATGTTAACAACAAATTCCATAGCCACTCCATCACTTTTCTAGTTTGTTTTGGTGGTGCACTCCAATTTTATAAAAGGGTGCACTCTAGATATTCATAAACAACATTACACTATAATTTCAAAAGTCGGGGATTCCCGTGCACCCCCTCACTATAATCTAAATCCGCCCCTGAACAAAATAATAAAAGAATACAACTTTAGCTATATTATTATTATTATTATTATTATTGTTATATGTTTACACCAACTCGTGTTTATTTAATTAATATTTCTTTTTTGTTTTGTTTCGGAAGAAGCAAACAAAATAATAAAAGAGAAAAACTTTACCGTATCAAGCCAATTACAGTGTCATATCACCATAATTGATATGGTATCTGGTTTATGTTGTTACTTATTTTTTGTTTTAAGTATTTTGGCACTAGTATCGTATTGAGCAATGTGATAGTGCTAGCTAAGGGTTAGTGTAATGAAAGTCTAAAGAATTGTGTGTTATATATAGCATGATTCATGAGATCATCATCCATGTTGGGATATCTATTGAATTATAAGGTCTAAATATAATTTGGCTGATTACCTAACTAAAGAGTTAGGAATTGAAGAGATCTCGTGACTAAAAAAACCATACAGATGGGTTCAAAGCCCATATTTTAATATCCCATGTCAAAACATGCATTTCCCATCTAATTATACAACGTTAGATGTTGAATTTAATGTGAAAAGCTTGACATAGAGATATTGGAACACATTATCATAATCATTCCAAGGTTTGTGTTCGGCCCTGCAAGATAAAGAAGGTTAAAATATAACCTTTAAAGAATATCAACCTCAATAATGAGGGATTGTATATTGATGACTATATATAATACAAGAATACATAAAACTCTCCTATGATTGAGGGAGAGTTGACTAAGTAAATAAGTAAAACAATATTTTACAATTTTAAAATATCTCTTCCCAATTATACTCTAATACCCCCCCTTCAATCGAAAAGGTGGTGGACCAAGCCGAAGCATAGTACGAAAAGCCTCAAAGGGAGCACGCGAAAGACTTTTTGTGAAGATGTCGGCCACCTGGAGATTGGTAGGCACAAAACGAGTGTAGAGTTTACCCGAAGGAACCAATTCTCGAACAAAGTGATAATCTAGATCAATATGTTTGGCCTGCTTGTGTGAAACAGGATTCTATTCTGAGACATGAAAATAACACTTTTATTGTCACATAAAAGTGTAGGCCGGTCAGGGGGTAGAGCATTAAGTTCCTTCAGTAAGTGAGTGATCCAAACAAGTTCACGTGTTTGCCATAACACGATACTCCGATTCACAGCTTGATCTAGAAACAGTGGGTTGTTTCTTCGCACTCCAAGATACTAGATTACCTCCCAGAAATATAGAGTATCCATAGGTTGACCGACGTGTGTCAATACAACGCGCCCAATCAGCGTCGGAGTAACCAACCAGCGAGGATTTAATCGGTTTACTAAAAGTAAGACCAAACGAGAGAGTACCTTTGACATATCGGAGTATTCGCTTTACTGCTTTGAAATGATCAATGGTTGGAGCATGTAAAAACTGGGAGACTTGATTAAACGCATAAGATAGATCAGGTCTCGTGATAGTCAAGTACTGGAGAGCTCCCACCATTGACCGATAGAGAGTTGGATCATCAAAATGTTCACCGGCCGATGTAAATGATTCCAATGGCGCAAGAGGAGTAGCAATCGGCTTAGAGTCAATCAACTCAGCACGTTTCAAAATGTCCATTGCATATTTTGATTGAGTGAGGAAGATACCGGAATCGGTATATGCTACTTCAAGGCCAAGGAAATAGTTGAGGGCTCCAAGATCCTTGGTGGCGAATTCCTTGTTGAGCCGGGATATAAAGAAGCCAATATGAAGTTCATTGTTTCCCGTGAGAATAAGGTCATCAACGTAGACAAGGAGATACATGATACAACCATCCCGTTGATAACTAAATAGGGAGGTGTCGGCACGGCTACAAGAGAAGCCATAGGAAACAAGGAAGGAACTCAATCGATGAAACCACGCACGGGGCGCCTGTTTGAGACCGTAGAGAGCCTTAGACAACTTGCATACATGATTGGGAAATTTGGAATCGACAAACCCCGGAGGCTGTGCCATAAATACGGTCTCGTTTAGGCTGCCGTTTAAAAAAGCATTTTTTACATTAGCAATGCCATTTCATTTTGATGCAATGCCATTAGCTCTTCATTCATGGCGTGCAGCCATTTCAGGTCTTTCATCGCGGTCTTGTAGCCACGTGGTTCTGTCACTGCTGTTAATGCAATATGTAGGGGGTGGTTTGAAAGGGAAGCCAGATCCGAAAAGTGTTTGGGCTTAAAAATCCCAGACTTGGATCGAGTATTCATCGTATGAGTGGAAGTTGGATTTGTTGGTTGGGTGGAATTATTCGGCTGAGAATGTGGTGAGGAGGCAGCAGGCTCGTGATTTGGTTGAGAGTTTGGCAAGTGTATTTGAGGTGGGCTTTGAGGATCGGGTAAGGGAGTGGCAGTAGTTGGTTTGAGGGATGGGCTAGGTGGTGAGTTGTTATTTAGGTGGGTAGGAGGTGTAGTGCGAGGTGGATCTGGATGACATAAATTGCAAGGCCCAGTTTCATTAATACCAATTGAGTCAATATTAGATTTTGAAGAGATTGGAGGTTGATTTGTTGGTACAATAGGCGTAGAAGAAGTGGAAAAATCATCCAAAAAAGTTGTTACCTCAGATTGAGAAATTGCATTAGTATTAACCACCCCCGTAAATGGAAAAATTGTCTCATTAAAATGAGCTTGCCGTGTAACATATATGTTATATGTTGAAGGATCGAGACACCGATATCCTTTGTATTGAGAGATATAACCAATAAAAATGCAAGGAAGACTTCGCGGTGCTAGCTTGTGTTTTGAGTATTCTCGCAAACAAGGAAAAACTTGGCAGCTAAACACCTGAAAGTTAGCAAATTGCGGCTCATGATTGAATAAAACTTGGAAAGGAGACTTGTTATCCAATAAAGAAGTGGGAAGCCGATTGATAATATAAGTGGCCGATTAGAAGGCCTTCACCCAGAATTGAGCCGGAATATGAGCATTAAATAACATAGCAAGACCCGTCTCGACAATGTGTCGATGTTTCCGTTCTGCACGCCCATTTTGTTGGGGCATGTAAGGACACGAAAAATGATGAAAAGTACCGTTATCTTCAAAAATTTTACGAACCATGTGGTTAACAAATTCAGTGCCTCTGTCGTTCTGAAAGACTTTAATAATCTTTCTTCCACATTGTGTTTGCACAAGATTAATGAATATGGGTAAAACCGCATAAAAACCCGTCTTGGTTTTCAAAGGATAAAACCACATAAACCTGGAAAAATCATCAATGTACACAGCATAATACAAGTAACCATCGTTTGACCCAACTGGGGATGGTCCCCATAAATTACAATGAATAAGGTCTAATGGATTCAACGACCGTTTAACATTAACATCAAAAGAAAGTTTTTGGCTCTTTGCCAACTGACAAGAAACACAAATGTTCGGTTTAGGTAAAACTGAAGTGACAGAAATTGCACCCAACTTATTCAAAACAGAAATAGAATCATAACAAACGTGGCCTAAACGAGCGTGCCAAAATTCAAAGGATGCTCGATTTGTAACAGATGCAACCAAGGCTTGAGGGATCTCTTTCAACACGTAAAGGACATTTTCACATACTCATTTAACGAGAATTATTTTGGTTATCCGATCCTGAATATGAAAGAAAGGTTGAGACAAAAGCACATCAACCGGATAATCAGAAGTTAATTTGCTGATCGATAAAAGTTTCTTGGTCAGGTTTGGGATGACCAAAAACATCTCGAAGTTAATACCATTTGAAATAACGGAAGTACCCATATGAGTAATAGGGAGCGACATACCATTTACAAAAATGACACCATGATTACCTTGATAAGGAGCGGATTGATGAAGAGAATCAAATTCTGGTGTCATATGAGCGGTTGCACCAAAAAGAACGTTCCAATCTGGTGTGTTGTTGGTCACATGGCATTGAGCATGAAATGCCTTTGCAAGAGACACATCGAGTGTGGAGTGGTTTTTCTAGCATACTTGTAAAAGTCAGGGCACAATGTTTCATAGTGACCAGGGGATCGGTAGATTTGGCATTTGGGTGGCCGTTTTTCAAAGAAGCGGCTACGACTTTGAGATGAGTTCCCACGATTACTGTTTGACCCCCCACGATTCTGGCCATCACGATTATTAGCACCACGATTCCGATTTGAGGAAGAGTCCCTACGGCCATGTTGAGCCGTGAAGGCCGCAGGAGGAGTGGTGTTACCGTGAATCGTTTGCATGAAGATTTCGTGGCTCTCGGCTTGAGAGACAAGGTCACGAAATAACGGAGCAGGCTTGACATTCCGAATAGACACGAAAAAAATTCTCAAACAATGGACCGAGCCCACAAAGATACCAATGAAACTTGTCCATCTCAAGCACCGGTTGTCCGATAGCGGCTAGTTGGCCACAAATAGATGTAAACTTCCGACTATAATCGGAGACGGAAGAGGTACCTTTGGTAAGTTGACGAAGGGTGTCACGAAGGGAATACATGCGTTCAACGGAGGAGTTGCTGAAAGAAGATTCAAGGGCGATCCAAATATTGCGAGCACCGGAGATACCAAGGACCTCCGAGGCAACCTCCTCGATCAAGGAGGAATTGAGAATAATCACAGCTTTTTGATCATTGGCCTTCCAGGTATTGAAATCGGGATTGGGTATTATTTTGTCATCACTGGTTATGGTAGAGGATGGTTGCGGCAGAGATCCATCAACATGATGGAGAAGATTTTGGAAGACAAAAATAGGGAGCATGTGATTCTTCCAAACCAAGTAATTGGTTGGGGTAAGTTTAAGTGTGACAAGATGTAGCAAGGTGCTCATGGAGAGTGACTCCGATTGAGCAAAAGAATTTTCGGCCATGGAAGAGGAAGAAGAGAAGGGGGCTGCGAATTGGTAGGGAAGAAGGAGAGAGGATCGATGTGTTAGGGTGATACCATGTAAAGAATATCAACCTCAATAATAAGAGATTGTATATTGATGACTATATATAATACAAGAATACATAAAACTCTCCTATGATTGAGGGAGAGTTGACTAAGTAAATAAGTAAAACAATATTTTACAAATATAAAATATCTCTTCCCAATTATACTCTAATATAACCTCTTAATGGTTCTTTGATAAATTTCATTTGCATGTGCGAGATTAAAGAACTACCTATAAGAATATGAAGTTTAGCCACTTGAAAAAGCTCGGAATTAGCTTTGGTATATTCTTTGAAGGATTAGGACACCGGTTAGTAAAACATTCTATCGAGTAGGAACTTAAATTTGTGAATTTATCTTATATTAACTTCAGGTATTTAAATGGATTGAAAGTGTTCAATCCATAGTGACACCCAGGCATTCTAATATTTGAATGATATATACTAAGATGAAAATTCAATCCATAGGACAATTTCATTTATGCATAAATTTGGTTGTTGTGAGAATTGTTTTAAGTTAATCATGGATATCACTAAAATGGGGGAGGAATGTTGAAATTTTTGGTGTTATCGACAAGATCTTAATGTTACCCGGATTAACTTGATAATCAAATAATATTATTTTTTATTAACGAGTTAGGAGATGCAGGAGTTAGAATTATTTATTTTGTGTTTTGTCGGTTGGCCAATATTGGGCTATATCCTTTAATTAGTTGGGTTTTGTTTTAATTCAATTAAAGATATGGGCTTGGAAGTTATGCAATGGGTTTGGATCATTTTGCATTAAACCTTGGGCTCTACATAGTTATATGGTCTCGGATCCGAATTATTTTAATCTAATAGTGATATCACGATTCCAAGATTTAATCAAGTTGTTATAATCAATTTCATCATCACATGGCTCAACTAGACGTGCACAAAAAAACCGGTTCCGGAACCGACCCGGAACCAGTTCCAGTTCGTACCCGATTGACCCAATACCCGGTTCCACTTATTATATTTCCAATCGGTTCCTACCCGGTTTCAAATTGTACCCGATCCGGTTCCTACCCGAAATAGCCGGTTTTGGCGGTTTTTTTTTAAAAGTCAGCTTCAGGTCAAACTAGCCGTTGGAACCGGTTCCAACGGCTATATTACCGTTGGAACCGGTTTTTGAGAAAATAATAGCCATTGTAACCGGTTCCAACCGTAATATAGTCGTTGGAACCGATTTTTGATGCCCGAAAACTATATATAACTTGTTTTCCACCACTTGTTTCACCACTTAACTCAAAAATAAACTAAAATACTTCTCCTTTAGCAAACCCGACCATCCGACTCAATATTATTATGGCACCCACAAAAAAAACTAACAACAAGGCTAAGAAGAGTGTTTTATTGAACCCGTTCGTGCTATAGATGACCCACAAGTTCTTGCAGTCGTCACCCATAACCGCAACCAAGACATATGGAAGAATTGGGATTTGGTTGTCAATGTCGATGGTGATCAAAAGGCTCGTTTCAAACTATCTGGAACACAATTAAAGCACGATTCCAACTCGACTTTGAGAAAGCACATCGAGAAGCCATATTGCAAGGCCTTGAAAGGCATTGGCGGAACCGATCAAGTTGACTTGGGTAAAGATGGTACACTATTTCGTTACAACACGAATCAAGTTCAAGATAGAATGGCAAAGTTCGTTATTCAACGAGGTTTGCTGTTTAACCACTTTGACGACCCGGATTTGACGTCGTTGATTCGAGAAACTCTACAACCGCGATACACACATGTAAGTCGTACTACCTTAAGACGTCATTGTATCAAGATGCGGGAGTGTGCTAAAAAAGAGTTAATTGAGTTTTTTCATTATTTACAAGCGATGGTTAGTTTAACTACCGATGTTTGGTCGGCACCACACGGGTTACCCGTTGGAACTCAACTTGTAACTCAACTTGTCATATGCTCAAGTTGGGATGTTCCAACCCGTTGGAACTCAACTTGTCATATGCTCAAGTGTGCTTTCGCCCAACGCTAAAATCTACAAAGTTTTCATAAAAATTTTGTTGACGTACGCGAGGCCGATATGCTTCCGGAAAGTGTTTGGGTCAATGTCGATTTTTTGTTGGAGTATCTTGACGTGTTCAAAAATTCAACAACAAAGTTATCGGGAGTCTATTATCCTACTAGTTGTTGGGTTTTGCAAGAATTGTACTACATGTCTTGTACTTTTAAAGAGTTTGAGGAGAAGAACAAACTCTTCAAGAATATTGGTGCGGTAATGAAGGAAAAGTTCTTAAAATATTTTGAAAACATACCACCGGTCTTTACTTGTGCCGCCGCTTTAAGCCCCTATTGGAATGTTCATGGGGTTGAGACAACGATCGAGGAAATATTCGACAACATGGGTATGCACGAGATCGACCCGAAGTTGTCGACGGAAGCGAAAGAAAAGTTTAATAAAAACCTTCAAGACCTTTATGACCATTATTTTCAAATGTATGGTCCAAGCACGAGATCGTCTTTTGTGAAAAAAAAACAACGACTAGTAGGCCGTGCAAGGACCCACTTAAAAACTTGATGAATGTGGTTCGTGAATCGGCATCTAAGAGGCAAAGAGGAAACACACCAACTAGCGAACTTGGTCGATATAGTGGAGCACCCGACGGACGCCAATTAGCATTATTCTGATTTGGGTTCTTGTAAGTGTTCCAATTCTGACTGTTGTTGTTGTAATTGTTGGGAAACCTATTCTGACCAGCAACAAAGTCGACCTGTTGATTCATCACCGGGCACTCCAACGTACCATGTCCACCCCTACAAAACTCACACCTGTCCACCTTGTCCTTCAACTCCATCACCTCTCGAGTTAGTGATTCCAAAGCAGCTTCCACACTAGTATCCAGATTAACCTGGTGTACACCTCGAGCGGATGAGGATGTACTGCTGACAGGAGTGGAATTCCCGCGATGTGGATCTTTGGCAAGGTCCGATTGAGCGAAGCTTTCAAACAACTCGTTACATTTGGTGACATTCTTCTTTGCCAGTAAACTTCCTCCCGCCGCCGTGTCGAACCGAACTTGGGTTTCGTAGTTCAACCCATTGTAAAATTTCTCCACAAGAGCCCATGGTGTGAGACCATTTTGTGAGCAACGAGCTAGCATGTTCTGAAAACACTCCCAAGCATGACAATATTGCTCCCCCGGCTCCATGTGAAACGAGTGAATCTGATCGCGAAGAATAGCCGCTTTAGCCGGTGGGAAGTGTCTCTTGATAAATGCAGAACGTAGTGCTTCCCAAGTGGTGAACGTGCCAGGCGGCTGAGTGTCAAGCCAAGTAGCTGCTTTTCCTGCAAGTGAAAACGGAAAAAGATGTAAGAAAATAACATCTTCGGTAGCACCTTGTAAATTAAAAGTTTTAAGAACGCGGTAAAGTCGGTTAATGTGAGCCGGTGCATCCTCGTCATCACGTCCGTGAACTGATTAGTTTGAACGATGTTGTTCATGACGTATGACGGAATCTGCCACGAGTTGGGATTGTTGATTTCGGGAACGACGATGCATGACCGGTTTCTGGTTAAGCCATCGAAGGCTTGAGCAGCAATTGTTCTGTCGTCGGCCATTTGAACGTTTGGTTGAATTCTCAGACTTTCAGGTGGTGAACTGTGTGGTGACGAGTGTGGGGATGATTTTTGTGAAGAAGTAGCTTCTGACGGTGGTTTCTCTGCTGACGAGCTGGTCTCGGTCTTGAATGAAGAAGAATCCAGATTAACCAGTAGTGGTCCTTGCGAACGAAGATGTGGCATATACCTGAAAAACGCAACAGACCAAGTAAGTAGACTCGAATACCTAAAAATAAACTAAAATAAACTTAAAACTTAAATTAGACTCCTACGACTCAAACGAAAATAAAACAAATAGCACGTATGTAGTAAATAAGTCCAATTAAAGCAAATAACGCAATCGCCAAGAGTCCCCAGCAACGGTGCCAAAAACTTGATGTGCTTAAAACAGTCAATTAAATATTAACTAAATTAATAAGTAATAAAAACTAGACTTAAGACTCATCTACACAAAACACCGGCAAGTGAACCGGTCAATTGTACTAAAGCTAAGTAAGTCCGGAATATCGAACCCACAGGACTCTATAAATTACGTTAATTAACTAATTAGACTCGACTTACGACATGACTATTTATTATTAATGTTTTAAGGGGGATTTTTAAACTAATATTAAACTAAGAAAGTAAATAAACAAGTAAACGAGAAACAAGCAATTGATCACGAGATCAAAACCAATCAGAGAAGGACTCTACCTAGGTAAGAATCCCATGTATCAACAATCATCAAGCAATGGACAAATAACATGATTATGGAAACTGATTTCTAAAACATATTCATCTAACAAAACCCTAAGGACCCTTGACTGAATCAAGTGAAATCCCAAAGAACAATTATTAGATTATTAAGCAATCAGTATTATTGATTTCCGCAAAGTCATCAACTAGGGTTAATTGATAGTATCTTAGGCAAGCAATCTCACGAAACACTAAACCCTAGATAACTTGATAAACTCATCATGACATCATGAACAAGGATCAACGCACTAAGCAAGAATATTGTCACAATCTATCCTAGCATGCAATACCAAGACACACGAACAACTCCTCACCTTACAGCTATTGGAATTTAGCAAAACATTTAAAACCCTAACCAACTATCAACAAGCTTCTATGATCTAATAGGCCTATTCAACCATAATAATCAAAACACCAAGTAAAGATTAAACATGAACCCTGAATCTAAGAACACAATCAATAGATAAAAGATCCATGTGAAGCAATAGTTAACAATCAATCAAGATAACAAATATTTATACGCATCATGAAAACAAAATCAAGTCTTTACTATTAAAATAACGAAACCATAATCAAAGCATAAGTCCAAAGCAAGAATCAAATCTCAAACATGTTCATCAAGCCTAGGTAGACATGAAGTCTAGCCTAGAATCATTATTAAAAACAATCCTAAACAAGTCTTAAAAACTAATAGGAAAGACATTAAGAATAATGAACAAGGAACGGAAGTTAGAGCGATAAAACCCTTTGCGATTGATCCTCGAACACCCGGATGAAAGCTCTCTCGATCCTCCTTAGTTCCTAGCTTCAAATCACCTTCAAACCCTTGGAAAAGCTCTTGAAATCGGCTGCCAAAAGTCCTCTCTTCGGCTGAGTTTGCAAGAGTATATATATATAAACGAGCTGGGATTGGGCTTTGCAAAAACAAGTGACCAGGAAGGCCTAGGCGCCCGCGAAGGCAAAATGCCTTTTGCCTAGGCGGGTGGCGGCGCCCCTTAAAGGGAAAAATGGATTTTTGTTGTTTATTTTATTATATATCTTGCCAAATTTTGATCATCATCCATCTTGAACTCCAAGTAACAATAAGAATCTTCTAGACCTTGCTTCCCTTGCTTCTCCAAGCCACCATATATATGAAAACATAATAAAACATTAGTGAAGCAATCATGTAATCATTGACGAGTACAACGAACTTAAACTTCTCACGAAATGATAGAAAGAATTAAAGCTTAACACTCAAGGCATCAAATGAATTAAAACACGATAAATATCAAATAAACTTAACTCAAGACCTTAAATAATAAAAGATAAACAAAACTCGAACTAAAACGAACTCAAAAAATTAAAGAAACACAACTTTACACGGGATTCGAGATGTATAAATAGATGTATATCAAATATCCCCACACTTACTCTTTTTTCGTCCCTCAAAAAGTCTTATGCAGTTGGATCAGAATCGGAAAATATAGGCTAACAAACATATAGGTTAACTTTTAAAGCTCAGAAGAACGCAAAAACCACGATCACCGATATTATTGTCCACTTAAACCCATGCCTTAATCTTTACCGGGACAAAAATGATCCAACAATTTTTTACTCAGTGGTTTACACAATTAAGTCCGCTTATTTTCTGCTTTTACCGGACCAGACCACCCCAACTTGACTTAAACCTCAAAATTAGCAGATTTTAAACTTTTGTTGCTCTATTTTTTTCATGAATAGTTAAGACGATCAAGGGTATTGTTTATCCACCTAAGCTTAAGCATAAAAGTCTACCAAGCAGCCATTAGATATGATTAAGGTTCAATTAATTAATAGCTAATGTTCCCCACAACATGACATACCCCCGTTATCAAGCAACACCTCGAACCCATCACCATAGGTGAGTATGCAAAATCTCATCTGTAGGGCTTACATGTAGCGTGTCCCTTGTGGTCCGTTTCTTAATGGTAATGAGACGCGAGCAAGGGGGCCCCACATGGCTAACAGCGTGGATGATCAAGTCTGTAGTGAATTTGTACTTTTGTACTTTTATGATCATGTTTATAGACTTATAAGGGTTTGCTGTTTTTGGCTTTATTTTTAATATCCACAACCCCACTTAGGAATTGTAAATACCCAGATGAATAGATAGACCCATGGTCTCCGGACCCGAAGCATCCCATCAATACAAGATTTAAGGTTATAAAACCATACGCCAATGTGGTGTAAAACACTAAAACTAGCAGTTTAAGATTTATATCACAGGCTATACGGCATACTCTAACGTTAAACCTACCCAAGCATCATATGATAACGTATTCAAATTTTTTAAACTTATAATATTTTCACTTTTTCATACCAAGAATTGAGGCTTGAGTATGGCTGACCTTTCATTACTTATTTTCTACGGACAAAACGCTTTACCCACAAGAGATTTCCGACCCATTTTATCAAATTGCCCTTTCATTTTCAAGACTGAGCCTACCGGCACATTCCGAGTTAAGTGCGTTTTCTTTTATTTATCTCATATTATTAGTAGTTTGAAAAACCAATTTCCGATAAATATCATCATCTCCCACTTTAACGCAAAAAAACTAGATTCAAGGGACATTTTTAAACATTTTTCATTTTTTTAGATTTTTTTTTTTAAATTAAACTACGACTTAAATATCATATCACCACACTTAAATTTTGCATTGTCCTCAATGCAAGCATAAGGACGACTCGAAATAAAAATAAAAATAAAGTCGGACTACAAAAACTAAAAATCTAAAAATTAAAAACAAAGCAAAATAAAAAGTTAACAAGCTAGATAATGGAAAAGACTTAGCTGGTAATATGCGCATGAAACATGATGCCAAGATCTTCTTCCATGGATGCCCTCCAACTACGAACGTGCTCAACAAATGGTAACTCCTTTTTTCACGAACGTAAGCGGCCAAACAAAACAAATAAACATGTCTAAAAATATATCTTATCATAATGATAGATATTAAGCATTCAAAGTGTTTCACCAACCCAACATAATTAAACATGAATAATTAGCAGCAAATAAATAAAACGTATACGGCTCGGCTGCTCCATCCCCACACTTGTCTTTTTCATTAATTTTTTTCTTGGGGATCGCCTCTCTAGCTCATTCAGTCTTCAAACTCGCAAAACTTAAAAACACAAAACAAAATCGAACTACAAAAAACTACGTTAGCGACTCAATGACTCGTAAAAGACTCGAACGACTAGACCCGAAAACAATGACTCAAGAATTAAAACTAAAGACAAGGAATCACACCCAAATGATAAAACAAGGAATTGGTGAAAAATTATGAAATAATGGAAAAATAAAAAAAAATTCGGATTTGGCTGGCAGAGGGGCGCCGCGCCGCGCAGAGGGCAAGCCCTCTTGCGGTCGCGGGCCGCCTAGGCAGAGCTGTAGGTTTTTTTTTGTTGTTTGCTCTCCGTGCGCGCCAAGGCCAAAAATTATCCCCGTCGCGCGCGCGACGGGGTGTTTTAACAGAAAGTTTTGAGCGTTTTGTGCCTCTTTTTTCCTTAGAAAAAATTTTAGAAAACTACCAACTCTTCCCTATGCTCATTTTATGTTATTTCAACGTGTAAAACTTACCTGACACCTCTTGAATTCTCGTAAATTCCTCTCTCCATGATGGTGATGATTCCTTGTAACGACCCGACGACGCAACGAAACAAAGAAAATAAAAATTAAAGGAAAGGAAAAACCTACAAACTCTACACTTGAGTTTTCACTCAAGAACCCATGCTATGCGAATCACGTGGCGGACCGAGTGGAGCTTCCTCCACCTCGGTGAAACTCCAATGCCTTCAAAGATACCGAATCACGATCCGACCATTCATCAACCTTAATCTTCTTCTTTCTAACTCCACGAACCTTTTCAAACTTACGCTTTCCACCACCAATTTCTCCAACACACTTCATCATTTCCCGAGAACTCGAAACCTCTCGCCCCTTATTCACACTAAAACTTACCAAACGAGAATCGTCAAGACTAGGACCCATGCCCGAGATAAATGACTCAATCGAGTAAACTGGGTGACATGGATCAATGAGACCGTCTTGACCACTTGGATGTCTCATGGACTTCGCCAAATAAGTGGCACTATCATCACCGGCTCTAAGAGTGATTTTACCTTCAAATACATCGATGACCGCCCTAGCGGTACGCAAGAATGGACGACCCAAAATGATAGGAACTCTCTCGTCGGCCTCCATATCTAAAACAACAAAATTTGCGGGAAAAACCAAATTATCTACCTTAACGAGCAAATTCTCCACAACACCCCTCGGATACTTAACGGAATGATCGGCTAAAGACAACGTCATACGAGTAGGGGTGAGCTCTCCTAGGTCTAGCTTTTCATACAAAGAATATGGCATGAGGTTTATGCTAGCTCCAAGATCGGCCAATGCTTGACACGTCGTGTCACTTCCGAAAAGGCATGGAATGGTAAAAACACCGGGGTCGGGTAATTTCTCCGGTACTTTATTAAGAACCACCGCTGAACACTCTCCATTAAGCGGTACAGTCGACAACTCCTCCAACTTATCCTTTCTTTTGAGAAGATCTTTCAAAAATTTGGCGTACTTAGGCATATGCTGGAGGACTTAGATGAACGGGAGGTTGACATTCAGTTGGCTAAATATATTAAGAAAATGCCCGTAATCTTTCGTATATTGTTGACTTTTTTAGACGAGCGGGATACGGGACATAGGTAGGGTTAATGATGTGTGTTGGTGGTCGGACTCCAACCGTCTTCTTCTCGGTGTTTTTCTCAACTCGCGGCTCTATAATTGGTGTTGTACTTTGTGACTTACCTGGAGCCTCCATCTCTATCTCCTCATCCAAAAACTCGTCCTCCCCATCTTTCTCAATTTCTCTACTAACTCTCTCTGGGCCGAAAACCCTACCACTACGAGTGGAGATGGCCTTCAATTGAGCAGCCGGATTAGTTTGAGGGATACCCGAAAACTGACCTGGGGGCCTTTCTTCTAAACGACGAGAAATATCACCAACAGTTCTTTGAATATCGAGAATAGAAGATCGTTGATTCTTGAAGAGCAAATCGTGTTCAACTAACTTTTTCTGTGTAACTTGATCTCTATCCAAGATTAGCTTCATCATCTCTTCCAAATGCCCAAGTCCACTGTTCGAGTCCTGCACATTATTTTGAATATTAGTACCATCGGTGTTATTATTATTAAAATACTGACCTTGTCCTGGAGCATAAGAATTTTGAAATCCGGGCGGTGCACCCGACGGACGCCAATTAGCATTATTCTGATTTGGGTTCTTGTAAGTGTTCCAATTCTGACTGTTGTTGTAATTGTTGGGAAACCTATTCTGACCAGCAACAAAGTCGACCTGTTGATTCATCACCGGGCACTCCAACGTACCATGTCCACCCCTACAAAACTTACACATGTCCACCTTGGCCTTCAGCTCCTTCACCTCTCGAGTTAATGATTCCAAAGCAGCTGCCACACTGGTATCCAGATTAACCTGGTGTACACCTCGAGCGGATGAGGATGTACTGCTGACGGGAGTGGAATTCCCACGATGTGGCTCTTTGACAAGGTCTGATTGAGCGAAGCTTTCAAACAACTCGTTGCATTCGGTGACATTCTTCTATGCCAGTAAACTTCCTCCCGCCGCCATGTCGAACGGAACTTGGGTTTCGTAGTTCAACCCATTGTAAAATTTCTCCACAAGAGCCCATGGTGTGAGACCATTCTGTGAGCAACGAGCTAGCATGTTCTGAAAACGCTCCCAAGCATGACAATATTTCTCCCCCGGGATCGAAACCAATCAGAGAAGGACTCTACCTAGGTAAGAATCCCATGTATCAACAATCATCAAGCAATAGACAAATAACATGATTATGGAAACTGATTTCTAAAACATATTCATCTAACAAAACCCTAAGGACCCTTGACTGAATCAAGTGAAATCCCAAAGAACAATTATTAGATTATTAAGCAATCAGTATTATTGATTTCCGCAAAGTCATCAACTAGGGTTAATTGATAGTATCTTAGGCAAGCAATCTCACGAAACACTAAACCCTAGATAACTTGATAAACTCATCATGACATCATGAACAAGGATCAACGCACTAAGCAAGAATATTGTCACAATCTATCCTAGCATGCAATACCAAGACACACGAACAACTCCTCACCTTACAGCTATTGGAATTTAGCAAAACATTTAAAACCCTAACCAACTATCAACAAGCTTCTATGATCTAATAGGCCTATTCAACCATAATAATCAAAACACCAAGTAAAGATTAAACATGAACCCTGAATCTAAGAACACAATCAATAGATAAAAGATCCATGTGAAGCAATAGTTAACAATCAATCAAGATAACAAATATTTATACGCATCATGAAAACAAAATCAAGTCTTTACTATTAAAATAACGAAACCATAATCAAAGCATAAGTCCAAAGCAAGAATCAAATCTCAAACATGTTCATCAAACCTAGGTAGACATGAAGTCTAGCCTAGAATCATTATTAAAAACAATCCTAAACAAGTCTTAAAAACTAAGAGGAAAGACATTAAGAATAATGAACAAGGAACGGAAGTTAGAGAGATAAAACCCTTTGCGATTGATCCGCGAACACCCGGATGAAAGCTCTCTCGATCCTCCTTAGTTCCTAGCTTCAAATCACCTTCAAACCCTTGGAAAAGCTCTTGAAATAGGCTGCCAAAAGTCCTCTCTTCGGCTGAGTTTGCAAGAGTATATATATATAAACGAGCTGGGCTTGGGCTTTGCAAAAACAAGTGACCAGGAAGGCCTAGGCGCCCGCTTAGGCAAACTGCCTTTTGCCTAGGCGGGTGGCGGCGCCCTCTAAAGGGAAAAACGGATTTTTGTTGTTTATTTTATTATATATCTTGCCAAATTTTGATCATCATCCTCCTGAACTCCAAGTAACAATAAGAATCTTCTAGACCTTGCTTCCCTTGCTTCTCCAAGCCACCATATATATGAAAACATAATAAAACATTATTGAAGCAATCATGTAATCATTGACGAGTACAACGAACTTAAACTTCTCACGAAATGATAGAAAGAATTAAAGCTTAACACTCAAGGCATCAAATGAATTAAAACACGATAAATGTCAAATAAACTTAACTCAAGACCTTAAATAATAAAAGATAAACAAAACTCGAACTAAAACGAACTCAAAACATTAAAGAAACACAACTTTACACGGGATTCGAGATGTATAAATAGATGTATATCAAGCGTCCTATTCATGATGAGGAGGCGGTGGACAGGCTTTCTTCCGATAATTCGGGTGGTGAAGAAGACGAGGGTGAAGACGAAGAAGAGTTGTAATTTTTATTTGTTTTAGTAAAATCATTTGTAACACGATCAAAGTTCAACTAATATTTAGTTTTGATTTGTTTAACAACTACTTTTGTTTTGTTTATTACTAGTATCGGTTTATTTCTTATTAGTCATGATTAACTTTTTGTTACTTTTTTAATAACGACGAACATTTTATTTATTTAAACAAGAACTATTACAAACAATTTAAAAACTTAAACGATACTAAACATAACAACTTACACTAAAAAACAACGTCCATCGTTTTAATCCGGCGTTCTACAACGATTAAGCGTTGTCACCGGCGGTAGATGCTTGAGTTGTAGAGCCGAACGACTCTCCCACTTCCGCTTTCTTGGCATCCAAACTTCTTTTCTCACGACAATACTTATTCGTATGCTTTCGTAAGGTCGAGTTCGACCCCGCTTTAAGAAACTTCGAGCAATAATTGCACCGAGCCATCTCTTGTGCGTCGGTCATGACACACAAATTGTAATGAACCCAAACATCGGGGCATCGTGTTTTTTCGATCACCATAACAACGTCGTCATTAGTTGCCATTTCTTGTCGGTTTAACCTTAATTGTGATTTAGAGTGTGTTTTATAGTTTTGAAAGTGGTTTAACTAACAACACACAACACATTGCTATTTATAGTATGTTGGTAAGCTTTATATAGTAAAAAACCGGTTCCAACGGTCAAAAATGGCTATATAGCCGTTGGAACCGGTTCCTAAACGGCTCTATTATTTGAATTTAAAAAAAAAACCGGGTGAACCGGTTTTTACGTAATACCCGGTCCCGGTTTCTACCCTACCCGGTTCCTAAAAGTTGACATTTCAGGCCATCGGTTCGGGTCCGGAACCGACCCGGTTCCTGACTGGAACCGGTCCCATTTTCTACCTGGTGTGAAAAAAACCGGTTCCGGTTTTTAACAATACCCGATTTTGTGCAC
>NW_027499972.1:0-70265 GCF_021521415.1 Bidens hawaiensis | reverse complement strand
TGAGCCACCTCAAACTTCATCGCAGGCCACCAATAATTCTTCTTCAGGTCTTGTAACATCTGGGTCGCGTCCGGATGAATGGAATAGCGCGACTTGTGTGCCTCATCCAATATTTTACCCCTGAATCCCCCATATCTGGGCACCCATAAACGCCCATCCTTATACTTCACCCCATCACCGATGTCTTCCAACAATTTCTCTTAGCCCAAATACACTCTGAAATAATCCATTCCACATGTAAAGCTTTATTCTGGACGTTGGCTATCTGCCTCAAAATATCGGGTTTAAGAATAAGCTGGTAGGATTTCACACGAATAGTTTTCGGTCTTTCCTTCCGGCTCAACGCGTCGGCTACCACGTTAGCCTTACCGGGATGGTACATAATCTCCAGATCATAATCCTTAATCAACTCCAACCATCGACGCTGTCGCATATTCAGTTCCTTTTGTTCGAAGAAATACTTTAGGCTCTTATGATCGGTATAGATAACGCAAGGAACACCGTACAAATAATGCCTCCACAACTTAAGCGCAAACACAACCGCCCCCAGCTCCAAATCGCGAGTAGGATAATTCGCCTTATGAGGCTTCAACTGCCATGAGGCATAAGCGATGACTCGGCCTCGCTGCATCAGAACACACCCAAGCCCCTGGTAAGAGGCATCAGAATAAACCACCAAATCATTAGTGCCATCGGGTAAAGCTAGAATCAGGGCATGCGTCAAGTTGTTCTTCAACTCGAGAAAAGCCTCCTCCTGCTCAGTACCCCAAACAAACTTAACGCTCTTCTTAGTCAACTAGGTCAATGATGAAGCAATTTTCGAAAAGTTGGGAATGAAGCGGCGGTAATATCCCGCCAAGCCTAGAAAACTACGAATTTTGGATGGAGACTTAGGAGATTCACACTCGTTTACGGCTTCCACCTTTGCAGGGTCAACCAAAATACCACTCGGGTTAATAACATGACCCAAGAACTGAACCCTCGCATAACCAAAAGGAACACTTAGAAAATTTCGCATACAACTTGTTCTTTTGCAGAGCTTCCAAAACTTCTGTGAGATGACCGGCGTGATCGGATTCGCTTTTGGAATACACAAGAATGTCGTCGATGAACACAATAACCGAACTATCGAGCATCGGCCTACACACCCGGTTCATGAGATATATGAACGCAGCCGGTGCGTTGGTCAAACCGAAGGACATCACGAGGATATCATAATGCCAATAACGAGTGCGGAAGGCAGTCTTAGGAATATCTTCTTCCCGAATATTCAACTGATGAAACCCGGACCTAAGTTCGATCTTCAAGAACCAACTAGTTCCTTGTAGCTGATCAAATAAGTCGTCGATCCTTGGGAGAGGGTACCGATTTTTAACAGTGAGTTTATTGAATTCACGGTAGTCAATGCACATCCGCATGCTATCGTCCTTCTTCTTAACGAATAGGACCGGGGCACCCCAAGGCGAGTTGCTCGGTCGAATGAAGCCCTTATCGAGCAAGTCTTCCAATTGAGCCATAAGTTCCTTCATTTCATTCGGTGCTAGACGGTAAGGGGCTCAAGCAACGGGTTTGGCGGTACAAGGTTTATCTAGAACTCTACCTCGCGAGCCGACGACACATCTGATAAATCATCTAGGAATACATCCGAGAAATCCCGAACAATAGGAACATCACTAACGGTAGCCACCTCGGTATTCACGTTTATAGCATACGCCAGATACGCCCCGCACACCCGATGCATCAACTTTCCCGCCTTAAGCATGGATATGAAATGTAGCGTCACACCATTCCGATCACCGAAGACCGTAATTTGGGTCTCATCCGGGGCCCTTAGACGTACAAGTTTCTGACCACGAATAATCTGAGCATCAAAACTTGCGAGCCAATCCATCCCAAGCACCACATCGAAATAGCCAAGCGACATCAAGTACAACTGCACTGGAAATCTATACCCAGACAACTCGATGGAACAACCCTAGACACGGAAACAGATTTTCCTATGGCGACCTCAACCTCAAACACATTGACAACGCGCTCGGGTGATTCATTCAACTAGGAATAGAAAGCGGTAGTCACAAAACTTCTACGGGCACCAGAATCAAATAATACCGATGCCTGTAATTCATCAAGTAAAAACGTATATGGGATAACATTACGCTCCTACTTAGCTAAACATTTGCACATACATTCTTGAAGGAGCGAGGAATTTAAGCGGTCAAGTACCACGGAACCCAGAGTGTCAGCATGCTACGCCTCAGCTAAACAATTACGTGCAAAGCGTTCGAGAGGATGGGAAATGAACATGAGAATTTAAGGAATGAGATGAACTTTAACGCTAACGGCACGAGAGTTAGCCATATCCTATCCGTACAAAGACAGAACCCTAACATAGTCAGACACAAGTAGTATTCAAAACACGGAAGGTAAGGGTAAACCGCTAATAACGTTGATCAAGTGTTATTAGTCGTTTACTTCACCGGCCCGACCTAAGAACCCCATGCCCCTAACCACATTAGCATTCTATCTAACACTTAAACAATTAATCACATGCTGGAAACTTTAAAATTCAAAGGAATGACTAAACAATTTAAAGTTACCTCTTGGCGTGCAGGTACTCGCGGTGGGCATACTAGTTTTTCTCTTACAGTTCGAGTCCAAGCATTCGGGGATGCTCGGATCCCTCGAACCATGGATCTGATACCAACTTGTAAGACCCCGAATCCCGGGAATCCTACAGTTGGTACTCATCCATAAAACTTATAAAAGTACCTAAACTTGAAAAAAGTTCACTTCATTAAAACAACCAATTCAGAGTATAATTCAGCGGAAAACCATAATTAATAAATAAGTTTCCAAAACCCGGGAATTATGCCCAAAACCAATTTAAATATATTTGATAAAACTTTTTAAAAGAAATATTTAATATTGAAATCTTCCATCCACGTATGCCCTTCACCGTCCAAGTAGCTTCGTGCACGTCCAAGCGATAAGACATCCTCCTCCTAACCTGAAACTCACACTAATATGCACACAAAGTCAACTTGAGCTGAGTGAGTTCAAGTTTTAATAAATAATACCAATAATAATAATAATCATAATAGTCGTTCCAAGAGTTTTAAAATAATCGGGATACAACAGTTAGGCCAAATAAACGGGATATAATAGTTAGGCCATCATCAACAATAAGTAATCATCCTTATATATATATATATATATAAACATCCTTATAATCATATATAAACATCCTTATAATTATATTTAAACATCTGATGTGCCTAAAAGTGGTATAAAAATAATGCAATAAATCAACCTAGCACAACGAGTAATAAAAACCTAGAATACCCTAAACCAAACCACTAGCAAAAGGCAAGTGAACCTATAGGGTGTAGAATAGCTATGGAAAGTCCGGGAATATCGAACCCTAGAGACACTAATTAAATTAACGAAACTTGATTCTATAAGCTAATATTAATAATTAATAAAATGATTATTTTTTGGATTTTTTTATTTTATTTTATTTATTTTATTTTTAAACTAATAATTAATTAAACTAATTAATTAAGCTAAAGTGAACTAATAAATTAAACTTAAAATTCTAAGACTTGGATGAAAACCACTAATGAGAAAGACGTTACCTAGGTTTGAAATCCTATTTGTAAATCTTGGATGCTTATCGGCTATGGAAATTGTGATGGAACCGGGATCTAAAGGTACGACGCCCTAGACATCCTAGTGGATCGCTGATCATTCTCTGGGTGTCACCTAAAAGGAATACCTAAGGGGTGTATGATGCAAACCGGTTGGTTGGATTACCTCTCAGTCTCTCCAACAATATTAAAATACTCTAATGACTAGATCACCTCTCAGTCTCACAAATCACAATACATCCGGGAGTGTAAGGGACGTAAGGAGTAACCTAAAGATGCTTAAAAAGACTTAGGATAGCAAAAATCAAAAGACAATAAGGGGGAAATCCACTTTCGTGTAATCTATACCCAAACCGCCTAATGAATAAGACAACCCCAACTATCTATTACCTCTCAGTCTCAAGATATGTAGAACACTTAAAATCTCTAAACCCTCAAATAATATTAAGCATGCATATTCATCTTAAAAACATCAAAAAGTCTATTACAATAATATTAGTCCAACACCAATAACCCAATACCGACAAGCAAACCAAAAGTCAACAAATATTCATTCAAAGCCTAGGCAACTAAAAAGGGTTTAGCCAATAACCATGTTCAAAACAATAATAAAATAAATAAGTTCAATACCCAAGTTCATAATAAGATTTAAAAACAAGAGAACCGTATTTGAATGAGTAGGTATGGACCTGAACACCTTTAAAAGAAATTGACTTGTGGCTGCTTTCAAAACCCAAACAAATATAATAATATGAACGATGTCTGCTGCTGTGTACTTTGTTCCAAGTCTCACGAAAATAACACAAATTCTTCAATGGACTTCCGAATCCCAAAGCTCCTCCTGAAAAGAATAATAATATGTATTTGTCGACTGTCCTCTATAATGAATATATATGTGCAGTGGTTGCCGTGTCCTATTTCTTCTGCTCCACGAAAGAATCTTTTTTTTTAGGGTTCTCCACTCATGAACATATATCTTAGAAAGTGAATTAATTTCATATTTTCACAATAGCCCCTTCATGTTTCCTTTCATATTTATTTAGCTCCCAAAGTACTTTCCATTAATAGTTTCGTATGACCACTTTAATATGCGCACTGAGCAACGGCGTTTACGAGAATTTGGGGCGTTACGACACCAAGCTTCAATTATGTATCTTTAATGCTCCATAACCTGAAATTCAAAAGCATGCTTAAAGTACCCACTTTCTTACTAGTAAACTAAAAGAGCTAAATACAAAAATTATGCATGACTTATTCATTAGTTGGTTTCAAGTTTATTAAAAAAGATTGTTTCATTTTAGCTCATAGTCTCTAGAAACCATTAAACTCGCATGTGAACCAAATATTAATAATATTCAATAAAAACTTAGCTCAAAAGCACTTAAAAGTAGGGAATATTCATATAATAATATGTATATTTTAGACCACATCAACATCCTTATAATTATATGTAAACATCCTTATAATTATATATATACATCCTTATAATAACATCAGGGTCGAGCACACGTACAACCCAAACACGTAACATCTCATCCAAGTAATAACATCAGGGTCGAGCACACGTACAACCCAAACACGTAACATCTCATCCAAGTAATAACATCAGGGTCGAGCACACGTACAACCCAAACACGTAACATCTGATCCAACGTATGCAAACACAAAGTAGGCATACGTAACATCCGTAGTCAATAACGACTACTAACATCGCCAAATATTGACCATACAATAATACATACATACATACGATAATATCATCTCAAGGCCTACCCTATACAAGTAAGCCCATCCAAAATAATTTTAAACAATTCATCAAGCAAAATCGCTTAGGTGTGCATGCTAGCCCAAAATCTTAAAAGAGTAAAAAGGGGGCATCATGAACTCACCTGACACAAGACACGTATTCACAACGAGCTAGGTAATCCCAAAACTCAAACGCTTGTCGGTTTACACACAAACATTACAATAGACATCGAAAGGACTCGTTTATCCTACGAGACGTTCTAACATGGTTCGAGTTACCTAAAGCCTCGATCTCATCAAACTCAATCATAACAGCCCCCCGGGCCTTACATTCACCAACACGACCCTTAGATACTCTCGGGAATAAAGAATTCCCAATTTACTCCCGGAAGCACTAGGTGACACTAACACGCGCGTTTAAGAGTCTTTTAGGCCGTTAACATCCAACTCAGCCCCATGTGGACCCAATATGATAAAATCACAGCCAACAAGTCCACACGACGCTACACGAATCAAATGGGTCGGTAACTCGCAAGTACAACGCACCAACTATTCAATAAACGTAATTGCCTGTTGTACCGACCCGTTTGAGTAACCGACAACCAATTCAGCCCCATAACATATAAAAATGATTTTTCAACAGCCCGTACCTCAACCCAAGTTCCCGCTAGCTGAATTGGTCATTAATCACTTCAAACCTCGCGTTAAACGCATCAAACTACAATTCTAGTCAACCGAACACTAACAATCAAACTACAACTAGTTGACCAATCTAACGAACACCAATGAACATGATTTTTAAGTATGTTATACTAGACATACCTAGGAAGATTTTGGTGCAAAAACCTCAACCAAAACAGTCCCAAAACCGCTCAATTGGACAGCCACCCGGTTAACCTAAACAAGTCGTATATCGATCAATACGCGTAATATAATTATCAATTAAGGTGTAAAAGACTTGTAGGAACATAGTACTAACCTTCAATTGAAGTTTTAGACCTTAAACATGGCTGCACAATAGAAAATCACAGGGGGGGGGCTGCCCTTTGGTCCGATCGGCATAGAGAATGGGGTGGGGGGTTAGGGATTTTATGTTTTATGTTATAATATAAAATGTTTCATCCTAGCCCCTCCAAGATGAAAGATATGGAAACTAGAAAGAAAGCTAAATGATTTAACGTACCGGGATGACGAGAAGGTTTCCGAGAAATGTCGGTTAGATCCCGAGAATTATACATACTCTACATGCTTTAAATCTTTAAACCGAAAATTAGCGGGCGTTACAGTTCCTAACATATGTATAGGACAATTTCTAACGACCTATCTTATAACCTTCGGCTCTGACACCAATCTGTCACACCCCAACCAAAGGCGGAAATGCCGGGGCGTGATCCGATTGCTCACAGCTCGAAGACACTATAATACATAAAAATTGACAATATCTTTTTAATTATTTTATTGAAAGTAAATACACACAGTATTCAAATAGAACAACCAATTTAAATATATGAATGTAAACTCAAATAATGGTTATCTCATTTATATCCTAAGGTCTAGTGTAAGTATCCAACTTCAATATTCAATACAAAGCAACATGGATATGCGTAGAAAATGGAGTTTGTCAACAACACATGTTGAGTGAGATGATCACCAATATTGACACATCAAATAAAATATATAATAGATAAATGATAAATGTTAAATACGCAAACCAATCTATGTGGTAATAATCAATCAAACCTAAACAAACCATATACATAACCAAATCGTTCTAGTATGCCAATGAATCGTTGCCAAGGGAATCGGGCATTGATTACAATAACTAAAATTGTCGTTTTACCTTCGCCAGTGAGAAGCATGTAAGCTGTTGGTCATTACTCATGAACGTTCTTTTAATCCTCACCCAGAGGCCTATCCGTCAAGCTACCAACTCGAAAGAAAACACATAGGTTGTTGGATTTTATTTATTATTTTTATCGATCCTCATCCATAGATGTCATCTCCAAGTCACTATCCCAGAGGGAGACACATTAAATTATTGGATTTTTTTTCAGCTTTATATATTTATATGCTCAATACTTATGTAGATGAAATCAAATTTTAAGATTTACAAGGTTTTAACCTACACTGGTGCTTTTCAATACCTTAGACGTTTCAGTTTTTCTGTTTTCCTAAGATGAAAACCCACAAGACTTAATGATTTAATTATAGGTATATTTATAATAATCAAGGGAAACCTTTCAAGGCTAGTTGGGCCTACCGATACATCCAAATTAAGTGCGCTTTCTATTTTTTTATCTCGTATATATTAGTAGTTTTGAACAACCAATCCCCAATTTTTCTATCATTTTCCATTTTGTTGCAAAATATTTAATTCAAGGGACAATTTTTTTTATTACTTTTTATTTTATTTATTTATTATTATTATTATTATTATTTTAAACTACCTAAAAAACACGCTAGTTTCCCATCCCAACACTTAAATTTCACATTGTCCTCAATGTGAGACGGGAAAAAGACCAAAATAAAGCGGAAATAAAATAAAACAAAATAAAGCAAAGTATAAAGAAAATGGAACAGACTCCCCTGGTTATAAGGCAGTGATCTTCGTAAGTCAAGTTCCGATAAAACGACCGTATAGCATTTCATTCGCGGCCGCAGCTTTTGGGTCCCCTCCATAATCAAATAAGCTCATAACACCCTCGCTCGAATGGAGATTGAGTACGAACGATAGCATCCTAACCTGCAAAACAAAACTCAAAGCACCCAAAGCAGACATCAAACAAACTCTAAAACTTAAAAATCGACTCAAAATACAAAAATAACAAAAAACAAATACAAACATATACAAACTCTACACTCGGCATTACCCGAAGTCCTATCCCTATCAAGCGGTCGACCTAGGGATATCAAGGAGATACATGTCCTCCTCAACCGAATCAATTGGCCCACCAATATAATGCTTCAACCTATGGCCGTTCACCTTCCACGAGCTCCCATCAACATCCTGAAGTTCAATCGCACCATGTGGGAACACCTCCTTGACCGTATACGTTCCTACCCATCTCGATCTAAGTTTACCTGGAAATAACTTCAGAAGGGGATTATAAACCAACACTCGATCCCCACACTTAAACTCTTTCACCTTCTTCAACTTCCGATCGTGCAACGCCTTCGTACGCTCTTTATAACTCCAAGATCTCGCATACGCCTCATCTCTCAGCTCCTCAACCTCATGAATTTGGAGATACCGGTTTTTCGCAGCTTGGGTCAGGTCAAGATTAACGGATCTCAACGCCCAATACGCTCTATGCTCTAACTCAACCGGTAGATGACACGCTTTCCCGTAAACCATCCTAAAGGGTGTGGTCCCAATAGGCGTTTTAAAAGCTGTGCGGAAAGCCCAAAGCGCATCATCCAACTTATCGGACCAGTCCTTGCGGTTCTTGCCGACGGTTTTCTCTAGAATTCGCTTAACGCCTCGGTTTGCGTTCTCCACTTGCCTACTCGTCTGTGGGTGATAGGCGGTGGACAAATGATGGGTGACCCCATACCGTGCCAACGTCTTCTCCATCTGGGCATTGCAAAAGTGCGTGCCCCTATCATTAATTAAAGCCTTGGGAGTACCAAACCGACTGAACAACCTCTTCAAGAATCCCATAACAACTCGGGCGTCATTAGTGGGAAAGGCTTGAGCCTCAACCCACTTGGAAACGTAATCGATAGCCACGAGAATGTATCGGTTCCCTCGAGAAGAGGGGAACGGACCCATGAAATCAATGCCCCAAACATCGAAAACCTCACAAATCTGAATAGGGTTTTGGGGTATCTCATTACGGGATGAGATGTTACCAGTGCGCTGACATGCGTCACACTGTCTGACAAACTCGTGTGAGTCTTTGAAAATCGATGGCCAATAAAAGCCAGAATCTAGAACTTTCCTAGCGGTGGAAGACGGACCATGGTGGCCTCCAGTCAAACCCTCATGACAATGTCTAAGAATCTCACGGCCCTCTTCCCTACTCACACACCTCCTCAACACTCGATCGGCGCCTACACGAAACAAATACGGTGAATCCTATATGTAATAGCTGGCATCTACGAAAAACTTCCTCCTTTGCTGATAACTCATGCCCTTGACCACCACTCCTTCGGCCAGATAATTCGCAATGTCGCAGAACCATGGCAGACCGTCCTCTTCAGCACTCACGTACAAAACTGGCTCGCTCTCATATCTCACTCTCACCATCATCAACGACTAGTGGGGAAACCTATCCCTGATGGTGTCCTCTCTAATCTCCTCTCTCTTCGGATCCTCCAATCGTGACAAGTGATCCGCAGCAACATTCTCCGCTCCCTTTTTATCTCTAATCTCAATATCGAACTCGGAAAGCAAGAGAATCCATCGTATCAAACGAGGCTTGGCATCTTTCTTGGAAGACAGGTATCGCAATGCCGCATGATCAGTATAAACGATGGTTTTGGACAGCACAAGATAAGAACGGAATTTGTCGAACGCGAAGACCACTGCTAGAAGCTCCTTCTCAAGCTAAATGCTTATAACTTTGTACTCTTATTTCCTATTTTCGTTCATCACGATCAATTTTCTCGTATTCTCATTCAAAAAAATTCCAATTTTTTCATTAATCAAACTTGAAAGTGTATATCATTTGTATTATTTAAAATATTTCATAGACTAATGATCTTCTGGTTTATATTCAAAATTAATTAAAATTTTTACTTTCTCACAAAGTTATGTCTTTAAAATACTTTGTAAGTCACATGATCGGGCGAATTATGTGGACCATCTGACGATAAAAGTAATTATGGCCCGAACATAATTATCAAAGTCCTCGCATGGAAATCATAGCGCGTGCGATTGTGTGTCATACTTATAACCGAGGGTGTTTTGGTCAGCGGTGCAAATGTGAAAATGACAAGGACATGGCGGATATGCCGATGGTACTTCCTATATATAAGTGTCCTTATCGGATTATCATTTGGAGCGTTGCTCTTACTATTCAAAGTTCCAAGTTGTGTTAAAATTATAAATTTTATTTAAAAAGTTTTTCCTTAAAATTTAATTGTTCTAACACGAATCGTTTTAGTTTTCTCTAATTTCGGTATGAAATTCCTAAAAGTATGGGTTACAGTAACATCTCGGATCTTTCGTATTTTTTCTTACTTGTTTACCCAATTCGGGAATGCAATTCAGATATTTCGTATCATTAAAATCATGAATTTTTTTGTATTTAACATTGTTGAACTTAGTTTATACTCTCATAACTTTTAAATTCGTCAAACAATGCTTAGAAACTCTTAAGATCGCTTAAATGGCAAAAAACGCATTTACAGAAGTTCAATGACTAAAAATGAAATTTGTGGAAAATCCAGGGAATTTATTGTGACACCCTGCATTCTCAAGTTAACTTCGTTAACCTAAACTCCGTTATCTTGCAATTCATGCATAACATTTACACAAGTCATTAAAAAGTCACGCGTATGAATCTGTCTGTACGCGTTGGTGATTAAAATCGAACCTGTTATGTTAATAACTTGTATGATTTAATTATTGCACGATAAGCGATTATGTGTTACATGTGTTTCCAAATTAAAATTAGTTACTAAAATTCTTGTAGCCCGTAGCCTATTCCTCCGTAGCCTATTCCACCGCACCGCGCGTCTTGTAGCTCGTAGCCTATTCCTCCGCACGGCTTGGAGGACGACCTGATTCGGGAAAAATTGTTTAAAACCTATTTTTTTCAAACCCTAATCACCCCATAACACTTTCCAGCCGTCTTTGGACGAAAAACTTGAGTTCTTGGGTAACCTTGGGAGCGTGTGGGTGATTAGGAAGATTAAAGTTCATCAACATCATTGTATAAATGTTAATTGTAAGTGTTTCATCGGTAATCACTCGTTTTTGTGCCTGCCTTTTGTTCTTGTTAAAAAACTGATATAACGTTTATTATTCGTTAATCCCGTGTATATTTTATTTAATATTTTATTAGTTTTGGTCGGTTTCTTGTAAGATTTGTATACTACCAACTTAGTTTTATGTTTTAGGTTTTGGGTTATAATTCCGATGAAAAGAGGGCAAAAAATGAGCAAAAACAAGCCAAACCGGAGAACCGACGCGTCAGGAAACGAACCGGACCGAACCAGGAAGTGAACCGGACCAGCAGAACGAACCAGACCCCCCCCCTTGAGCCGGTGTGCCGCGCGACGGGGGAAGGGAGGCCCGCTGCGCAGCGTGGCGTGGTATGGCGGTGTCCAGACTTCCAGAATCTTTGTTTCGTAACCGTCTTAACCTATTTTTGGACCCTTGTTGCCTATATAAAGACCGCTAAACTCACCATTAATCATACCTTAACCCCACATCAGAATTTGGTGAGTTCTGAGGCGACCGAGATGAGTTTCCGGCAGCTTTGGAGTCGAATAATCAGCTGGTGTTGCGCATATTGGTTGAAGGCGAAGAACACGGGTTCTATCTGTTATTTCTTTCGTTTTCATTATTTTGTCACCATGAATTCTTACTTGTTTGTTTCGTTTAATTTTAAGATGCTACGCTAAACGTTATAGACTGCCTAGGCTTATGATGAACTTATCTTGACATTTTGATTTGATTTCGGATTATTTACGTTATGGTTTTTATGATTTACTAAAAGATTGTCTATAATTAATTGATGCATATGGATCCTTAGGATTGTCTGATGAGTTTTATTCCATAGTTTTCCTTGATTATTGTTTGTCATATGATAGGATTGCTATTAGGTCAATTACTTTGTGTTCTTGATTATTTTATGATTTGATTTCGCGATAAGATCATGGGAATAATATTGTTAAATAAACCTAAGTGTGCTGCTAATCTAAAATCTGTGAAGTGCTAGATTATTGATAAGTCTTTACTATTTAATCTTGCTAGATTTATTATTTCTTTGTAAGGATTCCATCTATGATTGATTATTTATTATTGTTTATCAAATCAATTAAGTATAGTAAATTGTCTTTGATTTCCGCGCTGTAAGGTAGGATTTCGTATAAAGGAACTAAATTATAAACAATTGGGTGACCGTAAGCGAACTTGATTTTTAATACTGGTGTGCGTTAAAACTTGTTAGAAATCCATAGGTTTTCTCTTGAGAAGGGTCAGGGTTCCTATTTGGGTTTTTCTTTTAAGTGTCTATTTTCCGATCCCAGTCCATAACTAAATATTTTCCCGAGTCAAGTCATTAATGAAATTTAAGGGAGTCTAGCATAGGTAGTTTTCTCATAATCATCGTATTTTAAATAATAAAATTTGTTTTCGTTTAAATTACTTGTTTTCTTAATTAGTTTTTAATTATTGTATTAAATTAGTATTTTAAAAATCCCCCAAACAAATATAAATAATAAGTCATGTCTTGTAGTTGAGTCTAATTAGCTAATAAACGTAATTTAGAAAGTCTCGTGGGTTCGATATCTGGACTTACTTAGCTTTACTAGAGTCGATCGGTTCACTTGCCCGTTTGTAGTTTAGTTGAGTTTTAGAGAGTCTAGAGTATTACTTAGTGTTTATTTTTAGTTTTAGTTAATAAATATTAAACTACTTCAAGCACATTAAGTTTTTAGCACCGTTGCCAGGGACTCTTGGCAATTGCGTTATTAGCTTTGATTGGACCTACTTGCTACATACGTGCTACCTGTTTACGTTTTGTTTTAGTCGTAGGAGTCTAATTAAGTCTAGTTTATTTTCAATTATTAGTTTGTTTTTATTATTTTTGTTTTATTAGAAAATACTTACTCGGTCTTGTGCGTTTTGTAGGTATATGCCACATCTTCGTTCGCAAGGACCGCCGTTGAATTGTTTTGGACCTAATCCGCTGATTTCCGAGGCAAGTTCAAGTTCGTCAGAAAAGCAACCGATCACCATAGAGACTTCACCGAAATCGTCACCCGCCAGTTCACCCACAAATTCCCCACCACCAAGTCCTAGACCTATTCCAATGGCCGAGAATAACCGCACCATGTACCAGCAAGCTTTTGAAGGGTTCCATGGAGATCACTCACCCATTATCGCCCCCGACATTAATAACCCTAATTCATGGCAGATCCCATCCTATGTCATGAACAACGTCACCAATCACCATCAGTTCCATGGCCGTGAAGATGAAGATGCACCGGCACACATCAACCGTCTGACTCGTGTGTTCAAAAGGTTCAATTTGCAAGGTGCTAATGTGGATGCGATCTTCCTTCACTTGTTCCTGTTCACACTTTCGGGTCGTGCCGCCACTTGGCTCGAATCGCAACCTGCTGGAACATTCACCACATGGGAGGCGCTTCGCAATGCATTCCTCAAGAAGTAGTTTCCACCTGCTAAGGCCTCTTGCCTTCGTGATCAGATCCACTCCTTCCACAGGGAGCCGGATGAGGCGTATTACCTAGCTTGGGAGCGCTTTCAGAATCTGCTTTCCCGTTGTTCACAACATGGGCTCACACTTTGGCCCTTGTTGAGAAGTTTTACAATGGGCTTACTTACGAGGCTCAAGCAAGGTTTGACACAGCTGCTGGGGGTAATTTAATGGACAAGAAGAACGTAACCGAGTGTAATGAGCTGTTTGAAAGTTTCGCGTAGTCTGAGTACGCGAAGAAGCCACAAGGCGGGAATTCCAATCCCGTCACCAGTACACCCTCATCTGCTCGAGGTGTGCACCAGGTTAATCTAGATACTGGTATGGCTACTGCTTTGGAGAATCTCACCCGAGAGATAAAAGAGTTAAAGACTAAGGTGGATAAATGTGAGATGTGTAGGGGTGGTCATGGTACGCTCGATTGTCCATTGATGAATAATCAAGATGTTGATTTTGTGGCTCGTCAGAACAGGTTCCCTAATGCTTACAACAACAACAATCAGAACTGGAACAGCTACAAGAATCAGAATCAAGGGCAAGGTAACTCAAATTGGCATATGGCTGGTGGGCCACCAGGTTTCCAAGGTCCGTATAACCGAAATCAAGGTCAGTATTACAGTGGAAGTTCTAATGAGCAAAGTTCGGGTAATGGGAAAGACTCAAATGGTGGAATGGGAAGATTGGAAGAAATGATGCAGCAAATCCTTAATAGAGATCAAGTCACTCAAAAGACCCTTGCCGACCATGATCTACTTTTGAAGAATCAACAATCAGCTATGCTCGACACGCAGCGAAGCATTGGTGATATTGCTCGACAGTTGAATGAAAGACCCCCGGGACAGTTTTCAAGTTCTACTCAACAGAATTCGGCCGCTCAAATAAAGGCAATTACTACTCGTAGCGGCAAGGTTTTGGGTCTCGAGGTAAGAAGTAAAAAGGTTGAAGTGGAAGATGAGGAGGTGATGGATGAAGAGATCGAGATGGAAGTACCGGGAAAAATGCAGAACACCGCACCAGTTGCTCCGCCAGCAGTGAAGAAGCCGGTTGAAGTCCGGCCATCACCTTTGATTGCCCTATCTCGTATCGCGTATCCCGCTCGCCCGAAACACCAGAAATACTCGCGGGAGTATTGGCGCTTTCTTGATATGTTCCGACAGTTGAAGCTTAATCTCCCGTTCATTGAAGCCCTCCAACACATGCCGAAGTATGCAAAGTTTCTGAAAAACCTGTTGAAGAGGAAAGATAGGTTGGGGGAGGTGTCATCGATTCCCCTTATGGGAGATTGTTCGGCAGTAGTGTTGAACCGCGTGCCCGAGAAATTGTCGGATCCGGGTGTATTTACGATTCCAGTGTTGTTTGGTAGTGATGCGATGAGCCATGTATTGGCGGATTGGGGCGCGAGTATTAATTTGATGCCGTATTCTTTGTACGAGAAGTTGGAGTTAGGCAAGCTTACACCGACTCGCATATCTTTATCATTAGCCGATCGTTCGGTTAAGTATCCGTGAGGTATTATTGAGAACTTGCTAGTGAAGGTGGATAAGTTTGTGTTCCCGGTTGATTTTGTGGTGCTCGATATGGAGGCCGATGAGAAGGTTCCCATTATTCTAGGTCGTCCGTTCTTATGAACCGCAAAGGCGCTTATCGATATGTATGATGGGAAGATAACGCTTCAGGTTGGTAATGAGAATGTTACTTATGATGTCGCGAGGTCGATGAAGCACCTGAGTGATCAAGATGATTTCAGTGGTCCATGCCATTCGGTTTATTTTATTAACTCTTTCATTGCAGGTGTGGATAAGTGTTTCGATTACATTTGTGGTACGGATCTCGTAGGAACTAATGTTTTGGTCGATTGTGACATTTGGGTGAGAACGACTCGGTTTGTGATGAGTTGGCTAGGATTTAGGGTCTGCCCGAGATGATAGAGGTGAATGAGATTAGTTGCGAGAGTGAGGCGGGTTCCGTGGAAAAACCCGCTCCGTTAGAATTAAAAGTGCTCCCTTCACACTTGGAGTATGCTTATCTTGATGAGGGCTCGAGCTTGCCCGTTATTGTGTTGAAGCTAAGTTGACGGATGAATAAAAGACTAAGTTGATAGATGTGTTGAAGCTACACAAGGGGGTGATTGCATAGATATTGTCCGATATTCAAGGTATTAGCCCCGCTTATTGCACACACCGGATTTTAATGGAGGATGAGTACAAACCGGTGGTGCAACCACAAAGACGTCTTAATCCGAATATGCAAGAAGTGGTAAAGAAGAAGGTGTTGAAGCTGATGGATGCTGACATGATTTACTTGATTTCCGATTCTCCATGGGTGAGCCTGACTCAAGTTGTCCCGAAGAAAGGAGGTATGACTGTAGTGATGAATGAGCTTATCCCTTCGCGTACAGTTACCGATTGGCGTGTGTGTATTGATTATCGACGTCTGAATGATGCTACTCGAAAGAACCATTTTCCGTTGCCGTTTATTGATCAGATGTTGGAGCGGTTAGCAAGTCAGCAGTTCTATTGTTTTCTTGACGGTTTTCGGGTTATTTTCAAATTCCCACCGCACCGGAAGACCAAGAGAAGACGACTTTTACATGTCCCTATGGCACGTTTGCGTACCATCGCATGCCGTTTGGACTATGTAGCGCTCCGGCTACCTTTCAGCGTTGTATAGTGGCCATTTTTCAAGATATGATAGAGACGTCCATGGAGGTATTTATGGACGACTTTTTAGTTTACGATAATTCTTTCGATCAGTGTTTGGCTAATCTTGAGAAGATGCTGAAGAGATGCATTGAAACGAAGTTGATGCTAAATTGGGAAAAATGCTATTTTATGGTGATAGAAGGGATCGTGTTGGGTCATAAGATCTCGAGAGATGGCATTGAGGTGGATCGGGCAAAGATTGACACTATAAGTAGACTTCCTCCACCAACGAATGCGAAGGCGATCAGGAGTTTCTTAGGCCATGCGGGGTTTTACCGTCGATTTATCAAAGATTTCTCTAAAATTACTCGCCCGATGACCCGACTCCTTGAAAAAGATGTACCATTTGTATTTGATGATGAGTGTTTGAAGGCGTTCACATTTTTGAAAGAAAAGCTCGTAAGTGCTCTTATTCTTTGTTCTCCCGATTGGAGTTTGCCGTTCGAGCTCATGTGCAATGCTAGTGATTATGCGGTTGGAGCAGTTTTGGGGCAAAGGAGAGATAAACATTTTCACCCCATCTATTATGCTAGCAAGACGTTGAACGATGCCCAAGAGAACTATACCACCACCAAGAATGAGCTTTTAGTTGTTGTTTTTGCATTTGACAAGTTCCGCTCGTACCTCGTGCTTTCAAAGACCACCGTTTTTACCGATCATGCAGCCTTGCGTTTTCTCTTTCAGAAGAAAGACGCAAAGCCTCGTCTTATACGGTGGATTCTTCTACTTTCCGAGTTTGACATTGAGATCAAAGATAAGAAGGGTGCGGAGAACGTAGCGGCCGATCATCTATCCCGTTTAAGGAGGGTAGACATGTAACATTCAACTTTTGCTAAATAATAAATAACAGAAAGTTTTGTTATTAACTGTGTGTCGTTAAATTAGTTGTGTGTTAAGTGTTTGGATAATATTTGGAATTGGAATTGTGAGTGGGTTGTGGGGCCCATAACCCCCTATATATAACCTAACCCCTCCACCCATCCACCATTTCCTTCCTTTCACAACACACACTCAAGAACACACACACTTTCTCTCTACATTCCGGATCCAAATCCATGTAAGAAGAAGGAAGAATCTCGTATGTAAACACCGTTTAAACAAAAAGAACACGTCCAGATCTAAAAGTTAGTCCAGATCCGAACCGAACCCGAAGCAAAAGGTAGGTTTCGGTTAAAATGGTTAAGTTTTAAGTCGGTTTCGACATGCAAACTGATAGGATGATAGATCGGATTGTGAAATGTAAGAAAAACATAAATTTGGTAAGTTATAACCTCACAGGAGTGTTGTAGGACAAAAGATGATGTTCGGACCAAGAAAAACACGGGTATACAAAGTTGGTACGACCCAAAACTCATAAAAAGAGAAGAATCGGGTCCTAAGGAAGAGTCTCGGAGGAAAATGGCCTTAAAATAGTGAAATCGAAGTAAAAATGGGTTTTTCGCATGAAAAGGAAATCACATTGCATGACCATGCGAAGCGAAAAATTCATGCAAAGCGAAATACTTCCATGCGAAGCAAAAAGGTCATGCGAAGCGAAAAAGTCATGTGAAGCGAAATACTTCCATGTGAAGTGAAATACTTCCATGAGAAATTGTTTAAGTTGCTATTAAAACGTGACCCAATTCATTTTCTGATGCGTTTTTGATAAAGGACCTATTAGGGAAAATAAAATTTTTCCAAGCTGACCTGGCAACTCAACCCCAGCCAGGGGCTCTGCCCCTTGAACCCTGCTAGGGGCTGCCACCCCTAAACCCAGCTACCAGGGGCGCTGCCCCTGGACCCCCGTTAGTTGAGGGTTTCCTAAACTTAGATGTAGGAAGTAGTAGTATTGGATAATTGACACGCATAATGTATTGTACAGTTAGCCGTGCACAACTAAGGAAGGGCATTACCATTAACGGCGAGAGAAACCGACTCCAGGTGAGTTCTAGCCCCCTTTATCTGTTATGTTTTCAGGGCTGTGTGCATACTCCTATGTGGTAGATAATACACTTACTTGATTGGTAAAGTGTATGATACGTGTATGATGGTGTATTGAATGTATTGTTACATAATGATTGTATGAACGAGTATGTATATATATATTTATAACTAGAAGATAGGTAAAGTATGCACGTGTGATAAAGGTATGGTTATTCGAGACAGAAGGGACCAGACCCTTATAATATCTGAGATGATAGGGACCAGACCCTCATAATATCTGAGATGATAGGGACCAGACCCTCATAATTTCTGTGATGTTAGGGACCAGACCCTTATAATATCTGTGATGTTTAAGATAGAATAGCCTATGGTATACCGTAGGGTTTTATGAAAGAAAGTATTTAAGAACGTATGCATGCATGTAAAGTATGTATGAAAGAAGTAATAGTAAGTAAGGTATGAATACGTATCTCCGGACACGTATGACTATGGTATGAATGTTATGTATGTTAATTGAATAACTAGAACTCACTCAGCGTAGCTGACTTTTAGTATGCACGCAGGCAAATAGGTTGAGGCAGCTGGCTTGAGGAGGGACACATGGCATGAACGGAAGAGACTGGCATCTACGAAGAAGTGTCATGAATGTTTTAATTAATTTTTATGGAAAGAAAATTTGTATGTTAAGAAAAAAATGAATGTTTTATAATGTGATGTTTGAAGTTTTAAATTATTCCGCGAAAGTTTTAATTAACTCTGATTTTAGAACTGTGTTTGTGAGTAAATCCAACACCAAATTAGGGTTACCGGGAATGGGGCCTTACAAGTTGGTATCAGAGCATAAGTTCGAGAGAAATAAGCATCTCACGTGCTTAGACTCGAACAGAGAATGGGATTTAAGGAAGAAATGAAAGAAGATGCCAGTCAAAGAATGCCATGTGTCTCCCAAGAAAGCTTAGAAAGTAATCATATTGTGTAAGTTGATCATGATCTTGTGTATAGTAAAGAATGAGTAAGAACGCTAACTTAATAGCTAGATATAGAATTGCTTGTTTATGTGTGAAGATGTGAAACGTGTGATCAACCAACGATCATACGTAGAAACTAGCACAAGTGGACTCACAAAGGGAAGTGTGTAGGACACGGATAGTACTGTGATCAGCTAATCACAACTGGCCACTGTTATTACCTGTTAGCCTTACTATTCCTGTACTAAACAATTCCTGAAGTGATGATGATTGTGTTTTTATATAATACGAATGGTTGGTACTAAGAAGACTACTGGACAAGGAAGTCGCACGAGTCGACGTGGTAGACCACCTGTTACCCAAGTACCCCCCGAGGAACCAATCCACGAGTCTGAGGAATAGAGAGACATGACAGTGCGGGATGAAGGGTAGCAGCTCGACCCTGCTATCCAAGCTGCCATCACTCAGGTAGTAGCTGCTGCGATGCAAAAATCATCAATAAGAAAAGTCAACCGCAAGCCGTACCGGAACTGGTGGGAAGACGGGGGGAAGGTAGTAAGAAGGATGAAGAGACTGAGGTATCGAAATCAAGTGAAGATCGGTCTGTGAAGGTCAGTGCTGATAAGAGGGGCCGAGGTGGGTGCAGCTACAGGTTGTTCAAAGGTTGCGACCCACCAAAGTTTTCTGGTACAGGGGATGCAATAGCTACTCTCCAATGGATAACCGCAATGGACAAGGTTATCCAAATTAGCGAGTGTCTCCCCAACCAAGCCGTGGGTTTTGCTACTCAGTCTTTTGAGGAAGAAGCGAAGTTCTGGTGGGAAACGGTTGAGCAAAGAAAGACCCCTGCTGAGATTGAGGCTATGACGTGGGAAGATTTGAAGGAAATGGTTATGAAGAAGTTTTGTGCAGACGCTGAAGTCGAGAGGGCGGAGATGAAGTTCCTGAATTTGAAGGCGGGGAAAATGACACACCGCGAGTACACCACTGAGTTCAATCGTATGTCAAGACTTGTGCCAGAAATGGTGAACACTGAGGCAAAGAGGATCAAGTGCTACATAAGGGGACTACCACAAAATATCCGCACCTTTGTCCGGGCTAGTAAACCTGCTACCTTTGATTCTGCTATCGAACTTGCAGAAATGGTTTATGATGACATGGCTGTGAATGATGTGGTGGTGGAAGAGCAGAAAGAGAAGAAGTGGGTTGCCCCTGCTAAGCGACCTGGTACTCAAATATGGAATCCCAAGGATAAGAAGCAGAAGGTGTGGGAGAAGAAGCCATGCAAGACTTGTGGAAAGGGTAGTGAGGTGTGCAACAAGTGTGGGAAGGCCCACGGAGGGGAATGCAGGCAAGGGTCGAATTCCTGTTATAAATGTGGAAAGGTGGGGCATTATGCTAACGAATGCAACGCGAAACCCGCCTGTCATAAATGTGGAAAGACGGGTCATATGGCAAGGGAGTGCACTGAAGATGAAACTGGGGGAAGCGGAAGGAAGGATGCTGAACAGTCTAGGCTAAGGACTAGAGCCTACATGTTGACACAAGAGCAAGCCAAACAGATCCCAGATGTCGTGACAGGTACATTTCTAGTAAACGGTATTTCCGCTTCCGTATTGTTTGACTCAGGTGCGACCAGGAGTTTTGTAGCTACTCAGTTTTGTAAGACAGCTAAGATGAAGTGTTTTCGTGTGCCTGAAACTTTTATTGTAGAAACCGCTAATGAGACCTCGGTTAAAATTATGAGATTGGTTAAGAAGTATAAGATAGAATTGGAAGGACACAAATTCCCTGCTACCCTGTATGTTTTAACCTTAGGAGAGTTCAATGTAGTATTGGGTATGGATTGGCTGTCTAAATTCGAAGCTCAGATAGTGTGCAAGAGTAGATTGGTAAGACTGAAGTCTTCGGATGGTGGTACAATAACGGTTTATGGTGATAGAGAAAGTTCAGGGCTTAATGTCATTTCGATGATAAAAGCCAAAGGTTTGTTAAGGTGAGGGTGCAGTACCTACCTGTCGTATGTTGTCAAAGCTACGGCCGAGACGAAGGAAGTGAAAGACGTTCTCGTAGTGTGTGACTACCCAGAAGTATTCCCTGAGGACCTTCCGGGGTTACCACCGGAACGAGAAGTAGAATTCCAGATATAATTGATACCAAGAGCACAGCCCGTCGCGAAAGCACCTTATCGTCTGGGCCATCTAAGATGAAGGAATTGATGTCCCAACTGCAAGAACTCCTCGACAAAGGTTTTATAAGACCGAGTGTTTCCCTGTGGGGCGCACCAGTGTTGTTCGTTAAGAAGAAAGACGGAAGCATGAGGATGTGCATTGATTACAGGGAATTGAATAAGCTTACTGTGAAGAATAGGTATCCGTTGCCACAGATCGATGATTTGTTTGATCAACTGCAAGGTGCTAGTTGGTTCTCGCGAATAGACCTCAGATCGGGTTATCATCAGCTGAAGGTGAAAGAGGCGGGCATCCCTAAGACATCGTTTCGGACGCGGTACGGACACTACGAGTTCCTTGTGATGTCGTTTGGTTGAACCAACGCTCCCGCGGCATTTATGGACATGATGAACAGGGTATGTTGGCCGATGTTAGACAAGACGGTTATTGTTTTCATTGATGATATATTGATATATTCAAAGACCGAATCTGACCATGCTGAGCACCTGAGGGAAGTATTAGAAGTTTTGAAGAAGGAGAAATTGTATGCAAAGTTCTCGAAGTGTGCATTTTGGTTGCGAGAGGTACAGTTTTTAGGTCACATAATCAATCCCGAGGGGATTTCTGTGGACCCAGCCAAGATTGAAGCAATAAAGAATTGGAAGACTCCAAGAAACCCAACCGAGATACGCAGTTTCCTAGGGTTAGCTGGCTATTATAGGAGATTCATTCCGGGCTTCTCCAAGATAGCCTCACCGTTGACCGGTATGACCCGAAAGACTGTGATGTTCAATTGGGGTAGGTTCCAGGAAGAGGCATTAGAAGAATTGAAGAAAAGACTCACTCAGGCTCCAATCCTTGTTCTGCCCGATGGAGAAGAAGATTTGGTAGTTTGCACAGATGCGTCATATCAGGGGTTAGGTTGCATGTTGATGCAACGAGGGAAGGTCATAGCTTATGCGTCAAGGCAATTGAAGGTTCATGAACATACGTACCCGACGCAGGACCTAGAGTTAGCAGCTGTGGTGCATGCTCTCAAGATTTAGAGGCACTACTTGTATGGTACCAAGTGTACTGTATATATACAGATCATAATAGTTTGAAATACTTCTTTGAGTAGAAAGAGCTGAACATGAGGCAGAGAAGGTGGTTAGAACTGATAAAGGATTATGACTGTGACATCAAGTACTATCCCGGAAAGGCTAATGTAGTCGCTGACGCCTTGAGCCGGATGAACGCAGAAGTTATTGCGACGGTCAAGTCTTACAAGTTGGTTATCAATTTGAATTTCTTCAAAGAAATCAGCACGGTGCAGTTAGAAGTGTTGGTAGATGAAGGGTTGATGAAGAAAGAGAGGATTTTTGGGCAGCAGAACGAGTTGATAGATAATACTCATGGTGTAAAGACCAGGTTTAACCGGATGTGGATCCCACGACATGGGAAACTTAGAGGTCGAATCCTAGATGAGGCCCATAAGTCCCGTTACTCGATTCATCCAGGATCCACCAAGATGTATCAAGACTTGAAGAAAGACTACTTGTGGCCGGGAATGAAGAACGAGGTGGTGGATTATGTTAGTAAGTGCATGACATGCTTGCAGGTTAAGGCCGAGCACCAGAAACCGTACGGGAATATGCAGCCACTGGAGATACCGGAATGGAAATGGGAGCACATCACCATGGATTTCATAACTAAGCTACCGTCTACAGATAGAAATCATGATACCATATGGGTGATTATGGACCGTCTGATGAAGAGTGTTCATTTTCTGCCTATACGAGAGGCCATCTCGTCAGAAACATTGGCCCACGTGTTCGTCAAGGAAGTGGTTACAAAGCATGGGTTGCCGTTATCGATTGTGTCAGACAAGGTTACCCGCTTTACTTCAAGATTCTGGAAGAAGTTCCACGAAGCCATGGGAACAAGACTGAACATCAGCACGGTGTATCATCCTCAAACTGATGGACAATCCGAAAGGACTATCCAAACCCTTGAGGATATGCTACGTGCTTGTGTGCTCGACTTTGGAGGAAGCTGGGATGATCATTTGCACTTGGCAGAATTCTCGTACAACAACAGTTATCATTCAAGTATTGGCATGCCTCCTTTCGAGATGTTGTATGGTAGATGTTGTAGAACTCCCATATGTTGGGGAGAAATTGGTCAGAAAGAAATTGGGAGTTTAGAAATGGTGCAATAAACCTCCTCAAGGTTTGATCAGATAAAGGCCAGGATGAAAGCTGCGCAAGATCGCCAGAAGTCATATGCGGATAAGCGGAGACGGCCCATTGAGTTCGATGTTGGAGACCACGTGATGCTTAAAGTCTCGCCTTGGAAGGGAATCATACGTTTTAGAAAGATTGGAAAGTTGAGTCTAAGGTACATAGGACCGTTCAAGATCGTGGCTCGTGTGGGTGAAGTGGCTTACAAGCTAGACCTACCCGAAGAGCTAGAAGGAATTCACTCTACCTTCCATTTCTCTCACTTAAGAAAATGTCTAGCTGACGACACATCCCATGTGCCACTGCTGGACATCGAGGTGGACGAACAGTTGAACTATGTCGAGCAGCCCATTGAGATAGTTGATTGCAAGGAGAAGCAGCTTCGTCGTAAGGTAATTCCCTTGGTGAAAGTGATATGGAAGCACCGTAAGGGATCGGATGCCACTTGGGAGGTCGAAGAAGAGATGCGCAAGTTTTACCCGCATTTGTTTAGTAATCCCCGAAACCTCTTTTAAGGAGGGTAGACTTGTAACATCCAACTTTTGCTAAATAATAAATAACAGAAAGTTTTGTTATTAACTGTGTGTCCTTAAATTAGTTGTGTGTTAAGTGTTTGGATAATATTTGGAATTGGAATTGTGAGTGGGTTATGGGGCCCATAACCCTCTATATATAACCCAACCCCTCCACCCTTCCACCATTTCCTTCCTTTCACAACACACACACACTCAAGAACACACACACTTTCTCTCTACATTCCGGATCGAAATCCGTGTAAGAAGAAGGAAGAATCTCGTATGTAAACACCGTTTAAACAACAAGAACACGTCCAGGTCTACGAGTTAGTCCAGATCCAAACCGAACCCGAAGCAAAAGGTAGGTTTCGGTTAAAATGGTTAAGTTTTAAGTTGGTTTCGACATGCAAACTGATAGGATGATAGATCGGACTGTGAAATGTAAGAAAAACATAAACTTGGTAAGTTATAACCTCACGGGAGTGTTGTAGGACAAAAGATGATGTTCGGGCCATGAAAAACACGGGTATACAAAGTTGGTACGACCCAAAACTCATAAAAAAAGTAGAATCGGGTCCTAAGGAAGAGACTCAGAGGAAAATGGCCTTAAAATAGTGAAATCGAAGTAAAAATGGGTTTTTCGCATGAAAAAGAAATCGCATCGCATGACCATGCGAAGCGAAAAAGTCATGCGAAGAGAAATACTTCCATGCGAAGCGAAAAAGTCATGCGAAGCGAAATACTTCCATACGAAGCGAAAAAGCGAAATACTACCATGCGAAGCGAAATTCTTTCATGCGAATTTCCTCCCATGCGAAACTGTTTAAGTTGCTATTAAAACGTGACCCGATTCATTTTCTGATGCGTTTTTGATAAATGACCTATTAGGGAAAATAAAATTTTTCCAAGCTGACCTGGCAACTCAACCCCAGCCAGGGGCTCTGCCCCTTGGACCCTGCTAGGGGCTACCACCCCTAGACCCCGCTACCAGAGGCGCTGCCCCCGGACCCCCATTAGTTGAGGGTTTCCTTAACTTAGATGTAGGAAGTAGTAGTATTGGATAATTGACACGCATAATGTATTGTACAGTTAGTCTTGCACAACTAATGAAGGGCATTACCATTAACGGCGAGAGAAACCGACTCCAGGTGAGTTCTAGCCCCTTTATATGTTATGTTTTCGGGGCTGTGTGCATATTCCTATGTGGTAGATAATACACTTACTTGATTGGTAAAGTGTATGATACGTGTATGATGGTGAATTGAATGTATTGTTACATAATGATTGTATGAACGAGTATGTATATATATATTTATAACTAGAAGATAGGTAAAGTATGCACGTGTGATAAAGGTATGGTTATTCAAGACAGAAGGGACCAGACCCTCATAATATCTGAGATGATAGGGACCAGACCCTCATAATATCTGAGATGATAGGACCAGACCCTCATAATATCTGTGATGTTAGGGACCAGACCCTTATAATATCTGTGATGTTTAAGATAGAATAGCTTATGGTATACCATAGGGTTTTATGAAAGAAAGTATTTAAGAACGTATGCATGTAAAAGTATGTATGAAAGAACTAATAGTAAATAAGGTATGAATACGTATCTACGGACACGTATGAGTATGGTATGAATGTTATGTATGTTAATTGAATAACTAGAACTCACTCAGCGTAGCTGACTTCTAGTATGCACGCAGGCAAATAGGTTGAGGCAGCTGGCTTGAGGAGGGACACATGGCATGAACGAAAGAGACTGGCATCTACGAAGAAGTGTCATGAATGTTTTAATTAATATTTATGGAAAGACAATTTGTATGTTAAGACAAAAATGAATGTTTTATAATGTGATGTTTGAAGTTTTAAATTATTTCACGAAAGTTTTAATTAACTCTGATTTTAGAACTGTGTTTATGAGTAAATCCAACACCAAAGTAGGGTTACTGGGAACGGGGCCTTACATCTGAGGAGGTGTGTGACGAAAGAGGAAGGTTGGGATATCTTAAAGCATGTTCACGAGGGGTTGACTGGAGGTCATCATGGTGCGCATGCTACCGCACAGAAGGTGCTTGATAGTGGGTTCTATTGGTCGACAATTGTTAAAGATGCGGAAGAGTTTGTGAAGCTTTGTGATGCGTGCCAAAGAACAGGTAATATTTCATCCAAGAATGAGATGCCTCAAAACCCCATACAAATTCTTGAAATCTTTGATGTTTGGGGCATCGACTTCATGGGACCATTTCCCACATCGAACGGTAATAACTATATCTTAATGGCGATTGATTATGTGTCGAAGTTGGTGGAAGCCCAAGCGTTGGCCACGAATGATGCACGAGTTGTTGTGAGGTTTCTTAAGAAGTTTTTCACTCGTTTTGGTATTCCGAGAGATATTATTAGTGATCGGGGAACTCATTTTTGCAATACCGTCATGGAGAAAGCGTTAGCTCGTTATGGGGTTACTCATTGTACCTCTACTGCTTATCACCCTCAAACGAATGGTCAAGTCGAGAATGCAAATCGAGGGGTGAAGAGGATTTTGGAGAAGACGGTTGGGGCAAGTCGGAAGGATTGGTCGGAGAAGTTAGATGATGCGTTGTGGGCATTCCGAACCGCATACATGACTCCGTTGGGTACCAGACCATTTATGCTTGTTTACGATAAATCTTGTCATCTTCCGGTGGAGTTGGAGCATCGTGCTTATTGGGCGTTGAAGACGGTGAATGTCGATCTTACCGAAGCCGCGAGGAAAAGATACTTTCAAATTCATGAATTGGAAGAGCTTCGGGATGCAGCATATTCTCGATCGTTGAACATCAAAGAAAAGACGAAAGCGTTACACGATCGGCGTTTGAAAGGCGGAAAAGAGTTCAAGAAAGGAGATAAAGTACTATTATTTAACTTTCGTTTGAAGTTGTTTGCAGGAAAGTTGAAATCAAAGTGGTCGGGACCGTACTTGGTGAAAGAGGTCTTCCCGAATGGAGTGGTGGAGTTAGAGAATCCAGATAATGGAACGTCTTGGAAAGTGAACGGTCATCTCTTAAAGCACTATCTTGGAGGACCGGAGGAATCTATCGAGGGGGAGGACACTCCTCTCGATCCGTCGCAGTGAATTGTCACACGTGGTTCTTGAGTGAAAACTCAAGTGTAGAGTTTATATATTCTTTCCTATTTTTATTTCTATTTTCTTTTTTCCTTGAGTCACTAACGTAGTTTTTGTAGTTTTTCTTTATTTTTAAGTTTTTATAAGTTTTGAAAGAAGATGGTGTGAAGATCCCCTTGAAGTATAATGCAATAATCAAGTGTGGGGATGAAGCAGCAGAAGCCGTATACTTTTCTAATTATTTATTTGCTTCTTTTATTATGTTGGTTGGTTGGTCTTGTTACATACTTTGAATAATTAAATCTATCAAGTTGATAAGATGAATATTTAGATATTGTTTGTATTGTTGCCGCTTCCGTTCATGTACGAGAGAAAGGAGATACTGGTTGTTGAGCATGTTCGGAGATGGAGGGCACTTATGGAAGAAGACTTCAGCATCATACTTCATGCGCATATTACCAGCTAAGTCTTTTCCTTTTTACTTTGTTTTTATATTTTTTAGTTTTTAATTTTTTTAGCTTTGTTTTATTCTTATTTATTTTTTGTATTTTTAGGTTTTATTTTTAAAATTTTTGAGTCGTGGTTCCGTCCCTGCATTGAGGACAATGCAAATTTTAAGTGTGGGGATAGGAACACATGTTTTTAACTTGTTTTTATATAAAAAAAATTGAAAAATGTCCCTTGAATGTGTTTCTTTTTGCATATAAATGGGAGATGAGGATACCTATCGGGAAATGGTTTTTCAAACTACTAATAATATGATATAGTTAAAGAACACGCACTTAACTTGGGATGTTTCGGTAGGCTCAGCCTTGAGAATGAAAGGGAAGTTTGATAGTTGGTTTTTATCGAAAAATATGATTTTTAGTGGGATACATGTTGAGTCTGTATAAAATACGAGATGAAAGGTCTGCCATACTTAAGCCTCATTTTTAGTTCAATTGTAGAAAATTAAGAATTTTAAAGAAATCTGAATACGCTATCATACGATGCTTGGGTAGGTTTAAACGTTAAAGTATACCGTGTAGCATGTGATATAAACTTAAAAATTGCACTTCTAGCTTTAGTGGTTAACACTTCATAGGCATATGGTTTTATAGCCTTAAATCCTGTGTTGATGGAATGCCTCAGGTTCAGAAACCACGGGTATTGTTACGGTTGTTCATCTGGGTATCTTCGGATATTTAATCAAATAAAAGCTTTTAAGCATAAACCCGCAGTTTACTGCAATCATTACACTCACTTACATCAAGTACAGTGAAGTAAAATCTTGATGATCCAGTGATCATCCCACTGTTAGTCATATGTGGTCCTCTTACTTGCGTCCCATACCATTAAGAACATGATCAACTAGAGACACGACGTATGTAAACCTACAGATGGAAACTTGTAAAATCACGTGTGGTAATGGGTCCGGGGTATTGCTTGATAACGGGGGTATGTCATGTAGTGGGGAACACTTGCTAGTCAGTTGAATAAATTGAACCTTAATCGTATCTAATGGCTGCTTGGTATACTCTGATGTTTAAATTTAGGTGGATAAACAATATCCTTGATCGTCTTAGCTATTTATGAAAAATGTGCAACAATGTTTTAATCTACTATTATGAGTTTAAGTCAAGTTGGGGTGGTTTGATCCGGTAAAATCTAAAATAAAGCGGGTCTTGATTGTGGGTTCCACTAGATTATATAATAAAAATAATAATAATAATAATAATAATAATAATAATAATAATAATAATAATAATTGGATCTTACTTGTCCCGGTAAAGACAAAAGGCATGGGTTTAAGTGGACAACAATATCGGTAATCGCAGTTTTTGTGTTGTTTCTAAAAAATTTTTAAGATAATCTATATGTTTGTTAGACTGTATTTCTCCGATTCTGATCCCGTTGCAATTAGACTTTTTCAGGGACGAAAAAAGGTTAAGTATGGGGATATTTGATATAACGTTTATTATTCGTTAATCCCGTGTATATTTTATTTAATATTTTATTAGTTTTGGTCGGTTTCTCGTAAGATTTGTATACTACTAACTTAGTTTTATGTTTTAGGTTTCGGGTTATAATTCCGGTGAAAAGAGGGAGAAAAACGAGCAAAAACAAGCCAAACTGGAGAACCGACGCGTCAAGAAACGAACCAGGAAGTGAACCGGACCAGCAGAACTAACCAGACCCCCCCCCCTTGGGTCGGTGCGCCACGCGACGAGGGAGGGGAGGCCCGCCGCGCAGCGCGGCGTGGTATGGTGGTGTCCAGACTTCCATAATCTTTGTTTCGTAACCGTCTTAACCTATTTTTGGATCCTTGTTGCCTATATAAAGACCCCTAAACTCACCATCAATCATACCTTAACCCCACATCGGAATTTGGTGAGTTCCAAGGCGACCGAGACGAGTTTCCGACAGCTTTGGAGTCGAAGAATCAGCTGGTGTTGCGCGTATTTGTTGAAGGCGAAGAACACGGGTTCTATCTGTTATTTCTTTCGTTTTCATTATTTTATCACCATGAATTCTTACTTGTTTGTTTCATTTAATTTTAAGATGCTAGGCTAAACGTTATAGACTGCCTAGGCTTATGATGAACTTATCTTGACGTTTTGATTTGATTTGGGATTATTTACGTTATGGTTTTTATGATTTAGTAAAAGATTGTCTATAATTAATTGATGCGTATGGATGCTTAGGATGTTTGATGAGTTTTATTCCATAGTTTTCCTTGATTATTGTTTGTCATATGATAGGATTGCTATTAGGTCAATTACTTTGTGTTCTTGATTATTTTATGATTTGATTTCGCGATAAGATCATAGGAATAATATTGTTAAATAAACCTAAGTGTGCTGCTAATCTAAAATCTGTAAAGTGCTAGATTATTGATAAGTCTTTACTATTTAATCTTGCTAGATTTATTTCTTTGTAAGGATTCCATCTAGGATTGATTATTTATTATTGTTTATCAAATCAATTAAGTATAGTAAATTGTCTTTGATTTCCGCGCTGTAAGGTAGGATTTCGTATAAAGGAACTAAATTATAAACAATTGGGTGACCGTAAGCGAACTTGATTTTTAATACTGATGTGCGTTAAAACTTGTTAGAAATCCATAGGTTTTCTCTTGAAAAGGGTCAAGGTCCTATTTGGGTTTTTTTTAAGTGTCTATTTTCCGATCCCAGTCCATAACTAAATATTTTCCCGAGTCAAGTCATTACTGAAATTTAAGGGAGTCTAGCCTAAGTAGTTTTCTCATCATCATCATCGTATTTTAAATAATAAAATTTGTTTTCGTTTAAATTACTTGTTTTCTTAATTAGTTTTTAATTATTGTATTAAATTAGTATTTTAAAAATCCCCCAAACAAATATAAATAATAAGTCGTGTCTTGTAGTTGAGTCTAATTAGCTAATAAACGTAATTTAGAGAGTCTCGTGGGTTCGATATCTGGACTTACTTAGCTTTACTAGAGTCAATCGGTTCACTTGCCGGTTAGTAGTTTAGTTGAGTTTTAGAGAGTCAAGAGTATTACTTAGTGTTTATTTTTAGTTAATTTAGTTAATAAATATTAAACTACTTCAAGCACATTAAAAACCTAATAGGATATGAAATATTTATGTAATATGGATGTTTTATGATGTTTGTGATGATGTTTGTTAGTTTATTGGTGTATTAGAACATTAGGTTGTCGTATACATGATTATTGATCGAGCTTTGTTGAAATCAGAATGTTGGCAGAATTGTACTCACTTATTGTTTTGACTGTAACTTGATGATAAACGACAATGTTTAATATATTCTTGATTCTAGGATATATTTCGTCGAGTCTAGTTTCCAGAAAGTTATGATTTGTAATTTTTGGAAATACATAAGATAGGTTTTATGATTTTACAAGATTGTGTGTCCAATCTTATTCGGGAAGATGTTTTCTGATCTAACTTCCCGACATCATAACTTGAGATTGACAAAGCCAAATGGGTTGGTTCTACATCTGGAACTTCAACTTTTGAGTTAGGATTCTAACTCAATTGGCCTTGCTTGAATTGGTTTATTTTGGTAGGTAACCATGTCTATACTTTTTGTTATGCAATCTGATGAGTTATTTGTAACCCCCCCCCCCTCCTATGATGATTGATTTATGGTGAATACACAAAGGAAATATATAATAAAAATATCTTGAGAAACCCAATCCAAGCATGCTTCTGTGGTAATATTTGTGGGATTTATTTCTGAGTAATACTTTGTTAAATAAATTAGAATGCACATGCGAAATTCTGTCCTGAAAACTACTTGATCAGATTTTGAAATTCTTGACAATTGCTTGATATTTTGATCATGGTGTGACATAGGACGCATGTTAGAACAACTTAGAACTATCAACATTGATTGCAATCACCAACGAGTCGTCGGGTCAAGTTTATGTTTGTGTGCGAGCCCTTACATGGGTCTAAGAGTCATGTGTTGCTGAGCAGGCTCTCATAACTTAAGCACTTGTACTAGGTAGCAATTAACGAGTCAAGTGCATTCCTTTGGTTTTGAGAAAAGTCTATTACATGCGACACCAGGTGAGTTTATGCTTTTTCCTATTTGTTTTCTGGAGAGAAAACACTAAACTACTTGCGTATACTTGTTTTCTGGATTGAAAACACAAAATATTTTCCTTACTTTTTATTCTAGATTGAAAACACAAAAATTACTTTCGTATACTTGTTTTCTAGATTGAAAACACAAAACATTTTCCTTTTTTTTCTGGATTGAAAACAAAAAACATTTTCCTTACTTGTTTTCTAGATGGGAAACACAAAACATTTGCATATACTTGTTTTCGGGAGAAAACATGGACATACTTACATGCTGGTTTTCTGGAGGAAAATGCGGCGACTTATTCTGGATTTATGTAGTTTCTTATATATCACAATTGTATACTAGATTCCCTCAATCACTTAAAGTCCTTACATACCTTAAACTTTTAGGATGGGATCGCGGGGAAATTTAAGTAGTACTAGTGGGCTTGGAAACCCCACCTGCTATAACTCGACTAGAGGTCGGACGGGTGTAAATTGTCGTAACATACACGCGCCAGTGTTTTGTGATAGACCTTGTAAGAAGGCATGCATACAGTCAGCTTCGGTTCAAACGTCTAGTAGCTTGTAAATGGGTTACTACCCTGGTATATTTGAAAATTGCTAAATCTACTTATACATACACTACTTATGCTACATATACTGCATATACTATACATACTACTTTTTACTATAACTTATGAACTCACCAACCTCGTGTTGACCCTTGAGTATTTATACTTGCCAGGTTACTAGGTAAGTTATGGAGCACGTGCATGCATTTGTTTGGAGTTTCATTATAGAATGGATATTTACTTTACATTGTATTGCTCTCGAATGGGTTGCACATGTTTGAGCATGTAACTATTTGTTTTTAAAATGTTCACATTTACGCTTCCACAAACACAATTTACACTGTAACTGTATTTTCTCATATTAATGAGTGATAATAAATGTTATTTTCATTATTAAATGATTGTTCAGTATGACAAGTGGCTAGATCTTGGTATGTCACGCGCCTTGCGGTAAACCCTGTTAGTAGAAATTTGAGGGTGTGACATTTATCGCGAGATATCGCGATATGCAACCAAAATCTCGTCTATAGGATTTTTTGACTTGTTTTTTCAATGCTAAATCTTCCCTAAACCAACCCAAATAACTAAAATAAAGGATCAAGCAATGTACTCTGATGTTGTAACAAATCCACATTCATTTTCTTGTTAAGCAATCCGAAATCCATAGGTTAATTTATTCGATTTTATCATAATTTCGTGATTCGGTTCCTTAATCTAGATTTTACCAAATAAACGATTTTTGGAGTCTTTTATTTAATTAAAAGACATTCCTAACCCTAAAACATTCCTGCATTATCAACCACTATCATTCCCAAGCTGCTCTCTTTGATATTTTTTATGTTCTTCTTCAAGTTTCATCTTTCGATTTGACTTTCAAGTTTCAAGACACTTTGACCTCGATTATCTCTTGTTTTATTCTTCACTCGGGTAAGTTATCTTCTGTAAAGTTTTAGATTTTTATGTTGTAAACAAAAGTCCTCAATCAATTTCGCAGATTGAGGGAGTTTCAGTGGTCAATTTGATCACGGCCCATTTAAGGGCAAGATATTCAAATCTTTTGACTAATCGATTTTTCTATCTTCTAGTCATAAGTAGCTTTCGTGCCAAAAGACTTTTTTGGCCATCATGAAATTTTGAGTGTAATGGTCAAAACCCGACTCCAGACTAGAAGTTCGGGTTCTGAACAGTACCAGCTCGTTTAAATCTTAAAAATCTCATAACTTGAGTTCTGGATATCCGTTTAAACGTTTCAATTTCAATATTCTCGGTTTGAATTCTAGTTTATTGTCTTCAAGTTTTAGGTTCATTAGTGTCGGCTTAGTCAACGCGTTAAAGTCTGGTTTCTCGTTTTTATTCTTATTATCTCTAAAACTCACCTAATTAATAACGTGAGTAATCACTCCCCTGATTTTTAATGATTTTTAACAATTGTTTTGGGCTTTTATGCGTACCTATTCTTACTTTACATATTATATACTATACACAACTAGCAAACTGTGAATATTGTGTGTTGATAGATTAAATGGTTATCTAATTGTGTAGTTGTTTTACTTTATCGCCTTCGGAGAGGTCTGTCATAATCGTTCTCATTATAGTATGATCATACGACTGTCATAGTAGCCAAAGCCCGATTCGTTGGTCAATGGTCAACTAACACCAAATATTTGCTCATGGTTTGATTGTTGATGCTCACACACACACACACATATATATAGGGGATGGTTCAGTAGAGAAGTGATATTAATATGAGAAGTTAATCTTGACACTTGATTGTGTTTGATCTATGACCATTAATTAAAATGGCAAAAGTGTACATTTTATGTTTAGTATTTAGTTTATTTAGAAAAAAGATAGTTTAGTATTTTATAGTGTACGAGTTATTTTAGGAAACGTTTCTCTCTAGTTTAGATTCCCAATTTTTTAGCCTAATTTCTTTACTTACTTAATTGTCTTAGATATTTTTAAAGTGTATCCAAATTTGAATTATTTGTTTCAAATTTGTTTTTTACGAAGTTTTTTTGGTTAAATTATGTTGGGTTACAAATGATTTGAATTATGCAATGCTTTAAATAATTTTATATAATCCTACGTATATTGGTAAACATGTGTTGGGGTTTTGTTTTATACGGATACTATCCTATGCGAACCGAATAAAACCCTACAATTAATTGGTAAATATGTGAGTGGACAAACTCATAAACATTTATGTAGGATTTAAGACATGTGTTGTGACTGTTAACGAAAATATCAAAGGAATCTTCGACAGATTACAAATGTGTATATCGTAACTAGATTTATTAACCTACACAAAAGAAACATTTTTTTTCCTACACAACCACATGTCATACACATATTTTTTAACATCCTACATAGTTATTACAAAAAACTAATAACTCCATTTGGATTTAGCAACCAAAATATGTAAAGAAAGTTTTATAGACTGCTAAAGTTTGTATAGGTATATTGTAATACAGTTCACCAAATACATATTCATTGTATACAGTTCATCAAATACATATTCATTGTGTAGGTGCTTAAAAGTTAGTGTAGGTATATATTAATTTGGTTCTTCAAATACATATAAATTATGTAGGTTGCTAAAAGGTTGTTTAGGTATATGTGATATGTTTTTTAATGGTTGATTTCATGTATAGGTTGTTTTATGTTAAATGTAGGTGAATGTTTTTACGTCGGTTGTTTCTTGTTATTACACTTTGTCAATCTAATAATCGTGTACCCGATGAATTACATATTTATATTTAATACCTGGTAGTTACAAAATTATAAAGAGAAAAAAGACTTCACAAACGTGTATAAATGGATATGAATTTTAAATATTATTATAATCTTACGCTTCATTAAAACATACATATAAAATGGATACGCAATTTCAATGTATTTCCTGTTTTGAAATGAAAAGGTTGGTATTGACATATGATTATATTAATCGATATATTTGTAACCATATATAATTTTAAATTTAATGTATAAATAATTTAAAACCATTTTGATTTTTTTTATTTAACTAATAATAAATTAATATTAAAACAAAAGAATATAAAAACATGATATGATATTAATTACCACGCATAAAAACAAAAAAAGTGTTAGTGTTAATGTTGTTATGTTTTTTTTATGCTTAGTTAACAACTAGATAAATTAATAATTAAAATAAAGCTAAAACTTCCAATTAAAAACATTAATATTTACCATATATAAAAATTATAACATTTACCATTATGTCCCTGTATTTAATTAAATGGAAAAACAAAAAGGAAAAAACTAATTGGTTGGAATTATTTCTCACACTAGTATCACTTTTCACATGAATTTAACCTTATATATATATATATATATATATATATATAGAAAATGGTTAAAATAAAAATATATTGTTTTCTAGAAAGAGTAGGAATGGGCATAAAATTTGAAGTTAGAAAACTATGTAGCTTAAATCCTAAACTCTAGGAAACTATTTGGTATTTTGGAAACCACCAATCTCAACCACTAGATCCTAGATCAAATGGCCTAGATCTATTCTTACAATTCCTAGAAAACTATTTCTTTTTATTTTAACCCACCCATATATATATATATATATATATAATCATTATCTCAAAACTGGTGATTATCTCACTAAACCTTGTGTTGACAAACATATATATTTTGTAAACATATTGCAGGTTATCATCTGATTTAAAGCAAAAGCGAAGATTATTTAGAGAGACCTTAAGTTATTTTAAATAAGAATTAAAAAAAAGACAATTATGCTTGGTTTTCTTACTTTGAAATATTTAGTTTATTTTGGATTGTTTTGTAATTGTTTGAAACATTGTATACTTGATTTGAATTTTGATAAATAAATTAGATGTTATCATAATAAATTGTATGATAATGTCTTTTGAGATGTGAACCAACGGTTCGCACCCCGGCATTTCGCCGTATATTGGGGTGTGACATACCCTAAATATCATGTGCTCGTTTGTTTTTGTATTTATCAATTCCTTCTTGACCCATCTATTTGAGCCTACTCCCCACTATACAGCATATTCTAATATAATTTTCCTCTTGCCGTGCACACACACACAAACATATACCTTTTCGCCCTTAAACTTTATTTACAAACTTCGGTTCATTAGATTTAGGCCACAAAAGTTTTACTTATATAATTTTTAGCTTCTCAACTTTATTTTCACGTATTTATTTTTCGGCTCATCAACTTTGGTATTAAACTTTTGCCCCAATACTTTTTCCATAACGAACCGAACATATACCAACTGATTTCTCACCATGTTTCTACCACAACGCACAATAGCTTTCAAACATGAATTGCATGTCAAGATTGATAAACGATAATTAACGAGCAATATATGTATAACCGACTTGTATTATAACAAGAAACTAACTCAAAACATATTAAAATAACCATAGTTTGTGATGGTAGTAGTAATGGTGATATCTAACCCTTACTTGTAGATATAATTATATTAGTTAGCCAACTTGCCAATTCATTTATACTAATTGACATAAATGTCCAACCATCAAACTTATAGCCAACTACTTGATTCATTCCCAACTACTTGCATTATGTCCAACTACCATACTTATCGACAACTAACCGTCTAGCCTTTTAATCCCAAACACTAAAATGAGATACTTAGGCCGGACCCAATAGGTCCGACTTGGTTCATTAACAATGGCATTTAACCCGCGTGCGTTTCATTATGTCAGAGAACCCCATATTGTTTATCACGATCATGGGTTGGTCACAGTAGACCCTTCCTACGATGAGACTAACGGTGGTTTCGTTCTTAGCAGACTAATCGCAGTAGTGTTATAGAAACACACGCCATAGATATATGATTATTTACCGCTTCGGAAACACTATTGCTATAACAATAATCAAAATGCCAAAACGAAGTTGATCGAATCATGACAAATTTGCGAACTTTTAATCTTGTCTGATTAACATGAGATATCAAAATCTAAGATCACACCCCGAATATTTATCATCACACTTTAAACAGTTGTAATCCTTTCTTGACAATAATAACAAAATTTCTTCAAGATCATAAATTAAAATGCGTGGTATAAAAACAATTGTAAGGTAAGGTTCAATGATTTATACAAACATATAATAGTAAAATCTTACTTTTAACATTGGTATTTATGTTATAACTTTTTATTTTTCTTTTATGCAATGAGAAAACAAGCCACAAAAATAATTTAAAAAAATGCAGTAATGACCACTTATTAAGCTACAACCTTTTGGGCTAAGATGGCTTTAAGTGCTTCTTTAACGTACGGATATTTGTATGAAAATCCCAACTCTTTAGCCCTAACAGGAACCACCCTTTGACCTTCCAAAACCTAACAAAAAGTCAAATATTAAAGCATGAAGTAACAGCTTGTACCATATGGCACAACCTAGCAATGCAGATAAGTAAATGGCTAATTACCACAGTAGCCCCTTCTCCAAGGACTGCTTTGAGGGCCAAGTCGGGTACGGGTAGCCATGAGGGTCGGCCCATGACTGATCCCAGGTGTTCGCACATCTCGGCTAGCCGAACAGGGTTCGGTGCGGTTCCATTTATAACTCCTGAAAACTAGGGATACGTTAGTAATTCATAATTATCTCTATAATCTTAATAATCTAAAAAAAAACAAACAAATCTTTATTTGGTTGCGCGTTAGGAGATGCTTAAGAGCAAATAATGAAAAACAAGCCAATGTTTTCACCTTTATAAGATGTATTCAATAAGGCTTCATACAACATATTGACCAAGTCATCCACATGAATCCATGAAAACCTGCAACAATCACGCAATAATGTCTATTTAAACTTCAACGTGTTAATATCTAAGGTACATAAATTATTAATTAGCAATGCAACTTTGCAAGAGTCCATAGTTTAGACTTTAGAATGATCAATGCCGTCATAGTTGTCGAAGAATGTTTGGAAATCTTTAAAAAAGTTTGAAATCAAATAAAAAAAAAATTATAAAATTGTCAATATATGTATAGAAGTTAAATAACGGTACCATTGTTTCCCGGATCCCAATGGTCCTCCAGCAAACATCATGAAGATGGGAATCATTTTAGCTGCATAAGTCACAATGTTTAGTAATTTAAGAAATTTCAATACATTTACTTATGAATGACTCAATCCAGGTTACATTTTAATCCTCAGCGGGTAAGATAAAATCAATTTTAAAAGAACTAGGTCAAAAATGGCCGAAAATGTATATTTTCACACATAAACCTCCCAACATTTATTTTGTTCAGAACATTATATTATGACGAATAGTGTTTTTTGAACCAACAAGACTGACTGCAGTAAGTACCCTCAAATTGCTTTTTTGACCCGAACCATTTTTGATCATTACTTAACTAGCTTATGTTAAGTAACAGGAATTTTTCAATGTGCAACAAAATGATACCTAAAGCACCACCATCTTTCCCAAGAACCACACCAATACGAATAAGTGCAAGCCGTACATCCTTATCAACTCCAAGAGCCGCTCCCTCCCATTCTCTGCAAACCTGATTACACAAAAAAAATGTGATCAATAAGCAAAAGGAAAACGATAGGTACATCTAATTAATCAGAATCCAATTAAAACCCATGCTAGAAGATTCTGTTAGTTCACCTCTGCTAAATAATCCTTTCCGGATGGGCTTTGTTCGTCAAAAACTTGAGTTTCACTAGTACCTGAGTTGTAATGTCAGAAAATCATATCATAATTCTTTTATATGCAGGTATATAATTTTGGATATGACACTATTACATTATGTTAATCATGCAAATACAAAAAAAAAGTAAACTTGATAGGAAAATACCATAATAGCCTACTGCTGTTGCACTAACCAAAACTCTTGGTCTTGTATTACTTGGGGAGTTATTTATCAAGTCAACAACCTTCATATTTTGTAAACAGGCCCGTCAACAGTATGCAACAGAAAAAAAGAAAAAAGAAATTGTAAGTTGTTACATGAAACCGGAAACATAACCTTTGAGGTAACTCTAATCCTGCTTTGCTTAATCTCTTTCTTAATCTGCATTAGCAAAAAAAATAAGCATATTTATAGCTAAAGGCGAAATAATTGACACGTCAGCATACAAATTAATGGAATGATGTTTTATCCATTACACAATAAACTGAGAGTAATTTAAAGATAAAAGTTAGGTAAATGTTAATTTACAAAATATCACAATAATTATCTGGTTAATTACCTCAGGAGACCATCTTGTACTAATAGGCAACCCTGCCAAGTTTACAACACCAGTTGACCCTTGAATGCAGTCTTTCCACTCAGGTTCCTCTGCGATTACAATACCTGGAAAATCCTTGACTACAAAAAATAAATGAATATGAAAAAGTGAGAAAAAGATGTTATTTGGTTATCAGAATATACATCATTTAAGAAATGTTTTGAGAAAATGTTATCACTGTTAAGATTGAGAGCACAATGTAGATAACAAATATTAATTGGGTTTTATGAAACGTTTTTGTTAATATTACTCATATCATTACCTTCTTACCAGGAAAAATGGACTCTGCTTTTGATTTAGATCTAGTCAAAACACGAATATTGTGGTTATCTGCAACACAAAGTTTCCTTATTATGACAGAATATAGACGAAAATATCAATTTGATAAGTACAAACTAGCTAGATGAGTAAGCGTGCGACATGAATATCCTGGAGTCATAAACAACATATCAAAACCGTTACATGATTTTAAATATTAAGCCTAATACAGTTTACCATTAGAATAAGAGGCTTGTTCTTTACAAATTTATGATGGAAGGTCAATGTGCAGTATTTCACCATAGTATTTTGGAAACCCTAATATTTGGATCAGAAGTTCAAATATTGAATGATATACAGAATCAGCTAAACCGATACAAGAAAACAGTACATCTTTGACAACAAAATTGATGGCTACATATGAAAGCTAGATTAAATATTCGTACCTTCATAGAGCCTGTGCACCAATTTACTCCCAATAAAACCTGTTGCTCCTGTTATAGACACTGTCATCTGGTTCCCCTGCAACAAAAACCAGTTTTCATTATCTGATGACTAGCCATTGTCCTATGGCTTGTTTCTGTTTAATCAGGTTTTCAAACCTTATATGATAACCTTTATATATGGTGGTAAACTGTTTGGACAAATATATAAGAGAATGAATATGAAGGCAAGAGAAATCAAATGAGCGACAAGAAGAATGCTGTTGGAGTCTGATATTTTCTTATCTTTAAAAATAGAAGCCGCATTTTGACTTTTTTTTAACAGTGTTTGGAACTACCCCCAATACCCGAGTAATCCTTCCTGAGAAGGGATGTCAACTATCCATAAGGAGGAAACCCACCACTTTCGGTAAATCCCCTTGACTCAGGTTTGAACCTGACACCATAAAGACCCCAAACCTCAACCATCACCCCCACGCCATTGGACCAGAAGCCCAATTGCTAGGCATAAAGAAGGCAGCCAACCGAACAGCAATTCAAATAAAAACTCACTCCATCCCTAGCACCAAACTTCTTGTAATTTTTTGAGTAAATACATTGTTCAATTAAGTCTATATTCCAACAAAATGGTATCATTTACATTTTTTAAGCCAAAACAATTTGCTTAAAATTTGCAATTTATATGTGAAATAATTATTTTTCGAGTAATCTACTAATTGTAATCCTTCAATTGTAAACTACTTGATGTGCATCAATTGCAAATACAGAAAATGCATTCACCTGAAAAGGCCCGTTAGCAACACACCAAACTCTAAGTCTTCTGAACTCGCACACCTGAATTCACAAAAAAAAAAAAAAAAAAAAAAATCAATCTCCACCTTACCAATTTGGACAAAATAATTCAAATCGATGGAGAGAAAGAGTACCGAAGTGGGTCGATGAGAAGAGTGAAAAGAAGGCAGAATAGAGCTTCTCCAAGTCAAAACAGAAGCTCCACAGAGCTCCATTTTTTACAGTACAGAGTAGAGTAGTAATGTAATGTAATGTGGCGTTGTGAGGAGGAATTTGTGGAGGTGGTGGCTACGGTGCAGAATACAACGATGGTTGATCGGCCAGTCGTGTTTGCATTTGAACCACACTAAAAAAGATGAATTTATTATTATTATTATTATTATTATTATTATTATTATTATTATTATTATACATCTTAAAAGACCTCTTATTCATCATCCTTTGACTAGAATTTGGGTGTGCATAAATGGAAAAAAACGAAAATTTTAAACAGAAAAACCAAATCAAAATAAAATCCTAACGGTTTTGTTTTAGCTTTTTTTTTTAACACGGTTCTATTTTGGTTTTATAAATGAATTTTATATAGCCACCCCCATATTTGCTAAAACACCGACCAATACGTCGCGTATAGCTCTATACGCGGCCGGCGTATTGGTCGATGTTTCTAGAAAAACACACCAATTTTGTTTTATTATGTTTTTTTTTCTTTGTTTTCTTTTATTTTGTTATTATTATTATTAATATTATTTCTTTATTATTTATTATTATTCAAAATTTGGCAAATGTCGTTAAGTTACAGGGCTTATTTGGAAAAACTGACATTTTGAATTAATTAACGTAACACAAAAGTTTAATGAAATTGCATGTAAGGTTGTGTATCGTTTTGTTTTTTTTTTTTTAATGTTAAATTAATGAAATAAATAAGTCGTTTGGTAAAAGTTCGGTCAAAACAATTAACACATATATACACCAAAACCAGTGTTATATAGATAAAGTATACAAATAAAAGTAAATACAAAAAATAAAACATAAAAATCTACATGCAGGGCCCGAAGTCAAAGACGTCATCGGTGATCCTGACCGCCACGTCGCCAACGTCGTCGTCGTCGTCCTCTGCCCTGCGCTTGGCCCCCGAACCCTCACTGGCGGCATCCACGTCGTCGCTCTGTCTGCGTCTCACGCCAGACATGCTCGCCTCGTGGTCAAAACTGGGAGGGGGTGGCAGGGGCACGGGGATATTGCTCTCCTAATTGCCGTTAGATAGCGAACAATCTAGCTAATCTGGCGCGACATCTGCATCATCCCCCGCTCCGTGCTCAGCGACCGACGCTCAACGGCCTGCAACCTGGCGTCGGTGGTGGGATCTGTAACATTCATCATTTTTCAAACATAAAAACCCGACCCATTTTATTTATTTATTTTTATTTCTATTTTTTTAATTAAGATCCTCATAATTAATGAAACGACAAATTTCATTATCGCACCTACTTATTCTTTTATTTGACGTTTACTACGTATCGCTCGTATTTTTGTCATTCGCTTAGGAGTGTTCGAATGTTTTGGACATCTACTCTTCTTTTTTTTTAGTCCTTAATACAATCTCGTTTGTTTATTGGTAAGGATTCCAAATTTCAATGTGTTTTTAAACAGTAATTTATGAACCATCTAAAAAAAAGAATAAAAAAAATATAATAATTAACTTTTGATACCATCTAATACTCTAGGGGCTGATTTTGCCAAGGGGTTCAAAGTTCTAATTATAACTCGTCTTCTTCCTGTGTTTCCATCCATGGAAATTTGACCAAGCCAACAACTTTAAATCCCTACAATTTCGTGATGTCAACCAAATCTGCTTATTCCTGCACCAAAAATTTCGTCGTCATTATTGAAATTTAATTCGCGTTTAAAACCTCCAATCAATCCGGCCGGAAATCACGGGCTTACCGAAATTGCGAACCGCGTTGGTAACTCACAGACCTCTCTTTCCCTTACCTCTCTACTCTCAGTTGGTTAAATCGCATTCTCCGCCGTCGCCGTGGGTTACTCTGACCATTGCTATCCACTGTCCTTTTTATGTTATTGCAAATTATTTAACTATATTGTATACTAGCTTTTAGCCCGCGGGTTACTTCTAGGTTTTTAAATCATTTTGTAATTATATTTTTTTAATTATTTGTTTTAATTTTCAAACAAGTTTGGTTTTGATATAATACACGTATATATTAATTTGTGATGTGAACTATATTTTTTTTTAACGTTTTGACTATTCCAATTGAGATTAATAGGCTTATAATTGGTTGGAGTTAAAGTTTATAGTTTGACTCTTTGGATTGAGATGCTTATGTTTATAGTTAGAGTTTAACTTTAGTTTGTGAGTTGCTAGTATGTTTGTATGTGCTTGTTGTTGTGGGCTTGTTTTGAACATAATGGGTATAGTTTTTGTCATATAGTAGTTTTATATGGGTATGCAAATAATTACCTACTATGTAATATTTTTAACAGGTTTAATATTTGTTGTGTTTGTTTACCTCTATTGTATTATGTATGTTATTTTTTTAATGTTTTGAATGAAAAATATTTATTTTTATTAATAATATGTGTATATTTAATATATATATATATATATATATATGTGTGTGTAGTAATTTCATTTTTATTAATATATGCAAAAGTATTAATTAAAATTCGACCTTGAGGAATCAAAGAATCACATATGAATTTAGAAAAAGAGTTTAGTTATGTAAATTGGATAGCTGCAAATGTGGACAGTTATGTGAATCAATGAATAATAACAATGAACATGTTAGTTTTAAACTTCTTGTGCAAATCGAATGTTTTTAAATCTGAATTCTATGCAAACTATGTAAATCTAATGATTTAAAATAATATGGGCAATTTCATATATACCCTTGCAATTAATCCTATTATATATGATCTTCCTTTTATGAATGATTTTTATATATGGATTGTTTCACATTTTATTTGGTTTTTGTTGAAGCATTATGTGTGACACGATTGGGATTGCTTGGTTCATATCCATCCTTATGTTAATAATAATGATTGTTTAGGTTTATCTTATGTTGTTATGTGTTGTGGAATGGGAAATGCAATATATAGAAGTTCAAGTTAAGTTAAATGTTTTATTAGTTTTTATTATGAGTAGATGTTACATTATTTAGTGTAGTAAATGTGGTATCTAGGTATGTTTGTTTGTTTGTTTTACTCTAAATAGATTATGGCCTATAGTTAGTTAATTGAAATGAAGATTACTTAATGGAAAAAATAAGAACGCCCATATCGTTCAAGTTAAAAAAAAAACAAAAACGCCGGAAAAATACTTCATTGGGTGTTTAAACTTTCAATTAACAAAAATCAAGCCGTTTGGATCATCGTTTCGAGTAAAGTTTTACATCAATCGACTCGTATTCTCCTGCAGATCAATGCCTTAAGACATTAATTTGAAATTTGGAAGAAAAAAAAAATATGACGTTGTTAAGTTCTTTTTAACAATGGGTCATTGGCCCAACTCTTAAAAAATTTGGGACCGTTAGTGGCGATAAACTGATATGGGATTATTATCGGCTAGTACTGTTTAATAGAAGTTATTAAAATCCAATAAACCTTTTTATTTCAAGATCCATCATAGATTTATACAAAATATATAAAAGATAATTTTCTAACATAAAAGTGAATAACATGACCATTCCTTTCATTCAGTTTGCTTATGTATATGAATGTATATGTGTTAATTTACCAATCTCTTATAGTCATATTTATGTTCTAAAATCATTCTCATCATTAAACTTATCTGCATGGGCGCGTCGTATTTTTAACGCAATTTGTCACCTCTGAAAGGATACCAAATTAAAATAAACTATAACGATCATAAATTTGTCATAATATCCAATTTGTAAAAGAAAATATCAAGAATCAATCTTGTTATTATGGGATACATAAAACATAAATATTACCTATTTTATTATCTTTCAGAAACATTTTTGTTGTATCTCCACTAAAAGAGAGATCACTTAAACAAAAAAAACAAAAATTAATTAAAAAAACTTTTTATTGTTGATGGGTGCAATATTACAACTTGGACAAACTGATTACTTGCTTCCTTGGGTGACTATACAAACACGTGAAAAAAAAATATTTCTTAGAAAATTATTTTTTATTAGAGTGTCTTTTATTTATATTTATAAGCAAAAATTTCAAAAACGTTTATGTTAAAACTAATTTTTTGCATATGAAATCAAGCTTTATATTATTTTTTTACAAATTCTAAGTTATTTAATCCATAACGTTGTATTGTTATTTTATCAATTCTTTATTAAATGTAGTCCTTATAGTTTTCTAAACAGCAAGCAACATATATTAGAGGAATAAATTACCTCCAGCTAGGAGCTGGAAAATCCAAACATACAGATGGTAAAAACTAACCAAAAGAAAAAAACCACAAGATTTTATATATTAAAACAAGAAATAGGAGAGACGACCCAATCTATTCAAACTATCTCCTTATGATTTGATCTAAACTTGACCCAACCATAGAGGTTAGTCATAATCTCCTCCAAAACAATTTCGGTTGAGAGAGACTTGTTGCTGAAAATCCTAGCATTTTTTTGTTTTCAAATGCACCAAGTGGACGAAAAAATGATGGCTTTTAAAATTCTCTTACCATGTCTCGTAGTCTTCTTCGATCCACCGAAATAAGCTGCTCTCCAAATCGCTTTAGCTCAAGCACAATGCATATATGCATGGAAAGACGATTCCTTTGTTAAAGGACACCACGGATAATCGGGAGAGACCAAAGTCATCCCTCTTGCAATCAAGTTTACAGTGACTGGATTCTATTAAGAAGTAATCTCAAAACGAAGCAGTTAACTTTGATAGGAATCCAACTTTCCAATTTGCAAGGAGAGTCTGCATCATTAATTCATTATCATAAAGATTATTAGCCATAACACGGCTCAAAACTTGAACCGAAAAAAATACCCGACAAGTCATCGATCATCTCCAAGTGCCCTGTTTACCAGAATGAAAAAAGTACACAACAACCATCTCCTTCAGGTCTGCCAATTCAGTAAGATTCTCAGGAGAAGGGTTCACTTTAGACCATTCCCGAACTGTTTCCACCTTTACAGACCCGTTCCCGACCACTCTATTGGTTCTTAATTCCACCAAAATCAACAAAATCATTTTTGTATTTGTTTCTTGATGTGTAAGTAACTTTGTAGCCCGACCCCTTAACCTTGTCATCATCAAAAGAACAAATTATTATATATCAAGCTAAAAGTAATTGTACCTTGTTTTTTTAAGAAATTCAGAAAATGCCCTTTTGTTGATTTTAAGAAATTCAGAAATTCAAATTACAAGTTATGATGTATTTACTTATTGAAATTGTGTACTTGTTTAATGTTAATGAAGTTAAATAATTATTGTCGCTTTAATTAGTGTCTTTTAAGCTACTGTCCAATCAATACGTTACGCCCCGGCATATTCCGCCTTTGGTCGAGGGGTGACAGGATCCAGACAAACCGCGCGATATATGCGTGGAACGTGCTGCGGCGGCGCCTAACAACAAAACAATAAAAATACGTTAAATAAGAAGACGAATTAAAAGAAACAATAAAACGATAATATATTAAAACGTACTCGACGTGCGCCCGGATCCTCATGTCCGTCACCACCGTCGTCCGGATCCCCGCCGACCTCCTCCCCCGCGTTCACAGGCTCATCGACGATCTGCACCTCCGGTGCCGCGAGCGGTGGAGGCTCCACTGAAGGCACTGGGACGTAAGGGGCACGTACCCCCACCACTGCTACGAGTCGGTTGTCCTGGCCATGGGACCCGTGGAACGTACGCACAATGTGCATACTAACGCAACTGCTGCGGTCTAGCAGGCTCGGAGGGGTCGAGGCGATAACCAGGCCGTCCACCAAGGCTCCATGGCCCAGAGAGATCGCAAGCTGGGTGGCGCCACCCATCAAGGACCCTCGTGCCTGGCTATGGAAGTAGCTGGCAAAACAGTCTGCAAAACCCCTAGCGAGGTTGCATTGCGTGCTAGTCAACAGACATCTAAAAAAACAGGTCGCACAGGCTGTAGTGCTCCGCGCCCTGATTGCGACCCGCGATGGGGTAGGGCCCCCCGCACCGGCCCCGCCCCTACCCCAGCTCCAACTCCTGCTCCTGCTCGAGCTCCAACTCAATCTCATCGTCCACAATCTATAATAATAATAATAATAATAATAATAATAATAATAATTATTATTATTATTATAATAATAAATAATAATAATAATAATAATAATAACAATAAATAATAATAATTGTTAGTTATTATTATTATTATTATTTGTTAATTATTATTTAGTATTATTTATTAATTGTTAGTTATTATGCCTTTTTTTATTATTTAGTATTATTATTATTATTTATTAATTATTATTAATTGTTAGTTATTATTAATATTATTATTATTTATTATTTATTATTATTATTATTATTATTTATTATTTATTAATTGTCTAGATGTACGGTAGAGAGTTCCCTGTGCCAACCCTGGCGTATCTGTTCGTACTCTTTCAACCGTTGTCTGTACCATGTTTCCATTCGAGCACTTCTGGTTCGGCGTTTCTTTCCCAATTACGGTGCGACGTCGGTATTGGGAAATCCCCTTCCAGTTTGATATATATCCAGTGATTACCTCCCTAGTTAGCGATGCCTATAACCAATGGATCCCGAATCGAGTCAGGACTGAGTCTCAACGGGATGTAACATTCGGTGCCATTGCCGTGTAGGTTGACTAACACACACCGGTATGATTGAGCAGCCAGGTGCCCGTGAGTGAGTACGCCGAATCAACGATTCGGCGGCGCCGGTTTGACCGTGTCAAAATATGGAAGGCTAAAACGAACCTATCATACAAACCATCATCCTCTCTCTTATACATCTTCCTACACCACCCTTCATTGGTGGCCAGCTCGTTCAGTATTGCACGCCTAACATCCTGCCAGTTTTTCTCATGCCTCCCCAAACCCACGGAGATTTCTCAGTAACCGCAGTTACCGTCTGGGCGTACGTCTTTGATGTCTGAGACGAACGACTGTGCCCAGCTGGGAATGAGGCTCTTAAACATTTCTATCGCCGGTACTTGCGCTGGCGAAACCATTAAAGAAAACCCGAGGTGAGCTCCGGTAGGTTTCGATGTCCTAGCTCGCATGCCCGGAATTTTAAACCGCGATGTTGACTGGGACAACGAACGAGACAGGGAGGAAGGGATGGGGGTTTCTTGGTTGGGCCACTGTGACGAGGAGGGGGTGTAGGAGCTGTGTCTGGGGAGATATGGAGCGGGGGTGTATGAGCTGTGCCTTGGATCTGTTTTTTGGACGCCCCTGAGGATCCTCTCTTTTTTCGGGCTTTTTTCTTTTAAATCTCCCTGAAAGAGCAGATATGATCTTGGAGAAAAAACTTTTCTTTTGATTAGGGTCCTTTATGGACGATAGCGTATCACTAATGTCCCGTAGACTTGCTTCATAGTCTGGCTCTTCGTTCGGCGGATAGGATGGATCAAAATTAAGCCTCCTCCAGAATAGGTCGACATCCTTTATTGGGATACAGGTGTCGTTGTCTATGTATCCCTCAATCCGACAAGGACACGGCAGCCCCGAAAACGAAGACAAATGGTGGTCGCATTAAGCGCCGCCGTCACGCATCTTGTGTATCAACTCATACTTGTTTACAAGTAGATTCAAAACGTGAATTGACACCCTGTTTAGGAGCTTCTTCAACCAGGCATGATGTCGATGTCCTTCCATGACCTTGGAACGGGAGTCGTGAAAACATCGACCGATTTCTTTCATCTGGGAGTTGACCATTGTAAGGACATGCCTCGCAATGGTGTCGAGCGAGTTGTTGACTCCGTTGAGATACCTTTTCAGATTTGCGTGCTGGCTCTCAACTCGGTTCGTCGTAGTTTCGCCGTTTGTCGATCCAGCAGGCTATAAACTTGTGTTTGTATGGATCCAGCCAGTTGTTGCGAATGTATTGCTAGACCTCTGAAAAATAAAGGAAAATTTAATAAGACATCTGTCTAGACTATTAAAAACCGTCAACTGATACGAAGGACTCACCTGCTCTGTCGTCCTGTAGTAAATGGCGTTCCATGTTCATGCGACGGTTGTCAAACAGTTGTATCGTCGGAGACTGATACAGGACCTTCCACTAGTACGCGAACTCCGCCCCCATATCCGTCTTATAAAGACTCTTAAATTTTTTCCTTATATTCTCGGATATGTGCCACCTGCATGAATTTTTGATGGCATTAGGGAAGACCGTGTCGCAGGAGTTCATGAGGGCCTGGTCCGCGTCAGTAAGAATCACGCGTGGCTCCATGCAATCATCGACCATTTCTTTAAGTTTCTCCAGAGCCCAAGTGAAGTTCCTCTGCCATTCCATGATCAAAAACGCATGGGCGATACAAAACAACTGTGATGTCGACGTCACACCGGTAAACTGAACCAACGACCAGTCGTACATGTTGGTGTTGTACGTCATGTCAATCAACAACACCTCGGGGAACACAAGCCACATCTTATGCGACTTATTATGATAGAAGAAAATTTCCTCCCTCCTGTCGTCGGTTGCATTCTCCCAAGTATAGAACATGAAACCGTTGCCTGAGAGAAAGTTTTTCAGCGCCTACATTGGATGAAATAAAACTTTAGTAAATATTACAAGCACGGCAATTACATAGTAAAACTACAAAGGTTTTGAACTACCTTCATAGGGGTATCGCCAAGTAACGCATCCCTTCTAATCTTGCTCGTGTGGTTGTATATATCCTTTAGTGCGGGTTGGACACCGGAAACCTTACGCGCAGGGCTGCTTGGATTTGATGGGGGCTTCACGCCGGTCCCATGTAAACTCGCAACGCTATCCAGCTACTTACTGGTCATTTTTATAAAAGCCGCGAACCCTTCCTTGAATTCAATGGGATCGTGGTTGTGAGTCTCGTTTACCACTTGAACCCTCCACTATGCACCCCTTGAGTCGTACCTGCGTAGGATCTTAAACGGACAACATTTTTCAATGCTGCCGGTACGTCTCACCGTGGCCTTTATTTTCGGTTTGCCTCCGCGATTGCATGCAAGGTCCACACCGTTTTTCTTTGACCGCTGGACGACAACAACAAACCCATGCTCCCGTCCTTTATTTTTGACCCATTTCTCCAGCTCCTCGCAGCTCTCAAAAATCTGAAACAGTTTTACGTTATTTATTACATAACGTACAAATAAATAATATTAACTTAAACAAAATACACGGTGTCTTACAGCATCTGTTTTATACGAAACCGTCACATCGCGTATGTATTCATCGTCGTACTCATCTTCGTTATTTGGGTTTACCACGGCATCCTCATCATCGTCATTTAGGTTTACCCCAGCATGCTCGTTTCGCCCGTTGCACAATGAAGACTCGGTTCCGTAAAACGGACCATTTGCTATTGGCATCTGGTACGATGAGGAAGGCTGGCCTCCATAATCCGACCCGACGACAGGTGACTGGTACGATGGCTGACTATCGTAAACACCATGTAGCTGATCTACATAATCCGACATGAAGTACTCCTAACATGTATAAATTAAAAATCAGACCACAGTGTTAGTGATAATAATAATAATAATAATAATAATAATAAAATTTTAATACATATAATAATATAAAATTTAATATTTTAATAATAAATAATAATATTAAAATAATAATACCATAACTATATATTTTGAATATCTATTATTTTAGTAATACTAATATTGTAATAATAATCATAATATTCATAATAAACATAATATTAATATAATAATAATACAATAATAATATTTTAATAACAATCACGTTTTAACAATAACACTAGTAATATTGTAATAAAAAATAACAATAACGGTAATAGTACGGCAAACCTGGTTCAAATTTGGGAAGCCCGCCGAGCCAGGGTTATCGTAAAACTGTTCAGGCTAACTATAATAACCAATTTGCTCCTAACAAAGTGTAATGTAGCATGCTCGAGTTAAAATGGCAACTAACAACTTCATAGTAAATAATTACAAATAACGAAACCTGGTTCAAATTTGGTAAGCCCGACGAACTAGCCTGACCGTAAGGTTGTTGGGGCTGGGTATCATACCCGACATACTCCTAACAAAACGTAATGTAGCAAGTCGTAGTTAAAAAAACAACTACCAACTTCATACTTAGGGCTGTAAACGAACCGAACGAACATGAACAAGGCCTTGTTCATGTTTGTTTGTTAAGAAAATAATGTGTTCACGAACGGTTCACGAACACTTAACGAACGAGATTTTATGTTTGTGTTCGTTCATTAAGGAAATTAATGTGTTCAAGAACAGTTCACGAACACAAACGAACGCAAATAAAATCGGAAAAGCCTAGAGATTGAGACCGATGTATTCATCAATGTGAATAATAAAAACCTATAAACAAATCGAATGAACACGAACAAGTTCGTTAATTTAACTTTAGAAGAACACGGACACTTAATCGAACAAATATTTATGTTCATGTTCGTTTATTTAAAGATGGACACTTGTGTTCGTTTGTTTAAAATCTAAACGAACATAACTGAACAAAGATAAACGAACATGTATGCACAAATGTAAATGAACACAATTATAAACGAACTTAAATTAAAACACTTAAATGAACACAAATTAACAAATATAAAACCTTTAAGCCGATGACCAATTCAGATAATATTTAATTATTTACTATTAATACATAAACGAACATAAATAAACAGACATAAACGAACATAAACGAACGTTCATGAACATAAATGAACGAACATAACATGTGTTCATGTTCGTTCGTTTAATTAAACGAACACAAAATTTTTGTTTATGTTCGTTCGTTTATTAAATAAACGAACATAAGCGAACTTCCCGGTGAACGGTTCACGAAAGTTCACCGAACGTTCGGTTCCTTTACAGGCCTATTCATACTAAATAAATATATAACGAAACCTGGTTTAATTCGGGTAACCACGACGTGCCCGGCTGATCGTTAGCGGCGTAACCCAGCTCCTCCTCCGGACATTTAAGTCGTATTACAACAATTGTGTTATGTTGTTTGTTGGTTGAGTGTCGAGAAAACGAGCGAGAGCATGTATAAATAATATAAAAAAGGAAAGGAGGAGAGGGAGGGGAGCCGGGATCCAATAATTCATAACAATCAATACACCGCGTATAGCACTATACGCGGCATATAAGGTACGATCTGACAACATCCCCAGCTTTTGCCGGCTATGATGTCAAATCCACTAATACGCCGCGTATAGCCCTATACGCGGCGCATTAGTGGCGTGTGGTGGGTGTCCCTAGTAGGACCCTTTATAAAAACCGAAAAACTGAACCAATTTTTTAGATTTTCATTATTTTCGTTTTAGGGAGCTTGAATTTAATATATAACTCAACTGTTTTTGTCGAATTGTATAATAATTTATTAATTATTAATAACTAAATGATTTATAATTATATCCATTATTTTAAGCATAACATATTTTTTGGTTCAAACTCTTCAAGCTGGCACAAACCGAAAAAAAATGAAACCGGACGGTTTCAAACATCCACCATTTGTGATTTGGTTTTTCCCAAAACCAACTTAAATTAGACCATGCACATCCCTAACTTACCCTCATCTTTTGAGAGGTGTTGGAACACTAAATGATTCTATAGAAAGGATTCAATTCATGCTCTAAGAATGATCAAATCTTTCATGAATGTTATTATGTCTTGTTTATATTTTAGGTGTTGGTCTTAGATGGAAGATCCTTGATGAAAGGTGTTGTGATTAGGAGGATTTAAGGTTATTCTTCAAAGAGGACGATGAATATTATTAAGTTCTGGTATTACACAAGTGAACAAGAGGATTCAAGTGATCCTTTCTCCATATATAATGGGAGAAAAGGTCCTTGCGATTACATAAAAGACTTTCCTATTCCCTATTTGTTGGTTATTATCCTCTAGTTTCTTTCCTTTTCTCCTTGTGTCTTCGTCATCCATCCTTTTATCCCATGTATGTTGACTAGAACTGGGAGGCATGCCCCTCTCGAGCCTCTCCATTGGATCAAAGGAACAATACCTTAGAGAAACCTTTCCCCTATTTTACTATTCCTTGTTGACCTGGCCTCACCATTCTTATCTTCATTGTTCACCTGGGCCTCCCTCCTTGGGCCTTTGTTGGGCTTTTTCTAATCTCACCCATCATTTACTTATTTGTTGGCTACCTTGGAAGCCCACTTACGAGGTAGGCTCTTCAAGTCTTCCTAGTCCATTATGCTCGTTATTTATGACGAGTATAATGGACTCACAACAAGTCTCTATTCTACCTCTGTCGTGACCTCTTGTGTGATCCAACTTAAACTACGAATGAGTAAGTAATTGTGAGTATTTATTATTTCATGTGGGAATTGAAAGAGTATAAATGAAAGATCCCCACCTTTTATACAGTCAGGGAGTATCTTTGATACAAAAATAATATTTCTTGAACTATTACATGTTGGTTCTTGACCTAGGAGCTTTCTTTTGAACCATTGCTCTCTTTGACTTAGGCCCCATCCATTCCAGCGACATGGCCTAATGCATGTGTTGTTCTAGTCCTTTCTTTTGGGTTGATACTACCAACTTATTTATATTGATTGGACAAGTCCTTAATCCTTCTAGAACCTTTGACTTCATTTAGTTACTTTGGGAGGTCTTTTAGTTACTCTCTTTTGGGCTTCCTTCCTTTAGCAACACTTAATTTGGGCCTGTGTTTGTTATTGGGGTTATTTCTCTTATCATGCGAAGAGCCCATTTCAAGGGTAATCTTTTCAAGTTCCCAAGTCCATTATGCTCGTCACTTATGATGAGTATAATGGATTTATATCAGTTCTCTGCTACACTTTTAATTTGGCCCCCACAATGCTTTCTTTATCCTCCGGAAGTGTCCATTTATGTTATTTTCTCTATTGGTCCAATTTTCATGTTATCTTAAATGGCTCAACGCTTCTCTATATATCTAAAGACATTTGCCCATCTTAAAACTTTCTTCACAAGGTTAGTGCCGATATCCTTTGCCGATCTCACCATCACCTCAAAGGTTGCTAAAGTGAGAATGCTATTGCTGGACTCATTTCCAGGGTAGTCTCATCAAGTCTCCCCTGTCTATTATTATTATTATTATTATTATTATTATTATTATTATTTATGATAAGGGTAATGGACTAGTCCAGGCCTTATTCCCTCCATCTACTTCTCTCTAGGGCTTACTCGATTGGGTCTATCTTCCATTATGGGCGGATAACCTATCTCCATGGTTAACTCTACAAGTCCCCTCTAGTCCCTTGTCCTCATTATTTACGATAAGGGCAAAGGACTAAACTAGTATTAGCCCATCCTTCAAATCCTGGTTAGGCCCATCCTCTAGGCCTCTTGGTCCCAATAATTTATTTCGACAAAATCCTCTTTTGATATTAGAATCAAGTATGATGAGACCGGAACATCCATTAAACCGTTCAAGTGGCAAACATGTAATATTTCAAGTGATAATGTTTGATCCCCATGATCTTGATACTAGATTTCATGTTATGGTGAAACCTTTTTGGAGTTGCTTTTGACTCAGCTCTCTTGATAGTTTAAATCTACCATGGTAAAAGCAAGAGGTCCCACTTCTACATAATAAAGGGCGAGTGAGCCGTAACCCTAATTGGTCAGCTCCCTTTTAACTTACTAAAGTTGGGGTAAAAAAGTTGGACTATTGGGTTGAGTCATGGGATGAGAGTAGGACCAAGCGTATCTAGATTCAACCCCATTTAATAAACCAATTCTTGGGGCTACCTCTTCAAGTACCCCCAGTCCCTTATGCTAATTATTTATGATTGGGATAAGGGACTACACGCCCAACCCTTCTGATCATGACAAAACCACAATTAATGTCTTTCTTGTAGGATAATTTAGTATAGTAAGGTGGTAACTTGATAGAAAATTCAACGATTATCTACAAGCTAGGAAAATAAAGTTTTGCCGTCATGGATATTGACCATCGAAGTCTCATAAACTAAAAGGATTGATAATTCATTTGATGGTCTACTTGGTTATGGCGATGTAACTTCCAAAAAACAGAAGATGAGGATGAGATTCAGCACAACCTTGGCTTTATGCGTAATATATTGAATATGGTCATTGTCTTTGTATGTGGAGGAAACAAAGAAACTGCTTGATAAAAATGTAACTTATCGAGACAAAGTCATACAAAAAGACTTCTAAGGGTCAAAAGGTTATTTGTGTAAAGGAAGGGGGCAACACAAAGGGGGCATCAATTGATTACGATATTTGGAAACATGTTATGGAGCTGATGTTTAGGGTAGCAGAGGTGTTACGACGAGGACCACGGCTAATATGATCATAAGTAGGCTATTCTAGAATAAAATGGGCTCATTTAAGTAGTGTATGGATAATGTGGTCCGTTGAAAGGGCCTTTAAAAAGAAATATATGTAAGCATTATTCATTGGAAGGAACCATTTCCTATCCCTTGGGAGCATATGCCATGAATTCAACTATCACTACGATTTTTCGTAAATCCGTAATATAGTTACTTTTGATGCATTTATTAAGGTCTTCTTCTGATTTGCTAAGATATATCTTATGCTCTAACGCTTTAAAAGGTCTAACATATGTGCAGTGGTCATCTTCTTGCTAGAGCTCCTTGTGAATGCAATTGTCATTGAAAGACAATAATATCTGAAAACAAGCAGGTTGCTCTCATGGTGTCACGCCATGCTATTTCTTCCACGCAATTAAATCATAAAAATGATCTAGAACTTGTTGAGTGACGCCAGTAAATAATATGAGAACATATATTCAACTGTTGCTTGTAAAAAAGTTCTTCATATGACATGTCAAGATGATCAAAGAGGACCAAAGACTCCTGACAATGATATATTTATCTGATAAGTAAGACTACATCTAAAACCTTAATGTTACTAGAGAGTTATGGCGCCATATTATGATAGCCCTCATTATTCTATCACGCGGAGTGTATACATGGGTATTACAAGGTTTCCAGCCTTTGAGGTGGATGCACTAGGATAGTTCTTAATTTGTATGTGGATCCAAGCCCCTTGTCTAGACCTTTCTTTCACTCACTATGAAGGAGAATTGATGTCATTTTCCATTACGGGGAAGTATAAGTATTGAGCCTCTTAAAGGGGGCTTTATCTCATATGGGGGAATTATAAGTATTGTGCATCTTAAAGAGGGTTTTATCCCATCTTAGGAAATTTTAAGTATTGTGCCTCTTAAAGAGGGTTTTATCCCATTTGAGGAATCATAAGTATTGAGCCTCTTAAAGAAGGCTTTATCCCGTCTAGGGGTATCATAAGTATTGAGCCTCTTAAAGAAGGCCATATCCCATCTAGGGGAATCATGATGGGGAATCATAAGTATTGAGCCTCTTAAAGAGGGCTTTATCCCATCTTGGGGAATCATAAGTATTGAGCCTCTTAACGAGGGCTTTATCCCATCTAGGAGAAATGTGAGTAATAGTCGACCGATTATATTTATTAATCATAAATATAATATAAAAGTATAATTAGCTTTGTTGTCTGCTGGAAGTCTTCAAAATAATCTTATTGTGTGAGAATGCCCTCGTTTGTCCCATGATCCCCTTAATGTCTTTTATATAAGCTATTTGAATAATCAATCCTCGAATGATTAACGTGTTTACTCATAATAAATCTTCAAGAGTCCTCCAGATCAATTCATTATGCAAGAATGTCTTCACAAAACTAGTGCACTATGAGGGCCCTTTTGTTATACAGTACGCTTTTATTTGAGATAATATAGATATGTCCTTACACATGAAGGATGATGGAAGGGGCTAATGGAAAGGGCATGTTTCCTTCTTATAAAAGATAATATAGATATGGGAGTTTCTTCACAATGGGAAACTCTTGGAATGTAAAGTGTTGCTACAGGAGATTTTTTCCTTCCATAGTAACTTTGTCATTCTATGGAAGGTAACTCTTCTTCTTCAAAAGAAAACTCTTGAAATATGAGATGTTGTTGTAGAAGGCTCTCCTTCCTCATGGAAGGGACTTTTCAAGTACCTCATTCATTGGAAATTGATTATTCTTCTTAAGAGAAAGATCTGGATAATGTTCTGTTTTTTTTTTGGAGAGAACTCTTGCCCAAATGATATTTCTTCTATATGGAAGAAATATTTAAACATCTCATCCCTTGGAAAGGGAATCTTCTTCTTTGGAAAATATTCTTGTAATATGGCAAGTTGTAACATGGCAGCCATGTGTTCGCGGTCCGGTTTTGATGGTTTTTAGGTCAAACCATAAACCAAACCGTTAGACGCTTTTTTACTCCCAAAAACCAAAACCGAACCGTTGAACTTTAAAACCGAACCAAACCGAACCGTTACTAACGGTTTGGTTCCGGTTTGGTTTCACGGTTTAGGTTTTATAAGGCTAAAGTAATGAAAAATAAAATGGCTTGTTAAACAATTTCATTGCATGTTGTGCTTCAATTTCAGGACCTGCATAAGCACCATGGAATCGATAGGTTAAAGTCATTTAAAACTTGTTAAACTAATTTATTAAAGTCTTTTTTTCCTTATGTGTCTGTTAAATGGAATTCAAATGAGAAAAGCAATTACAGCTTGTTAAACAATTTTATTAAAGCTTGTTAAACTAAACAATTTCTTTTAAGGTGTAATAATCCATGTTTTATTTATATAGTTGTTTAAACATCATAGTTATGTAGAACAAGAAAAAAAGAATATGTAGAAGCAATTAAAGCAGATATATAGGAGAACAAGCAAAATATTATACAAATTTTTCAAGTAAAATACCAAACCAGACATAAATTTTAGACAATCAAATACCAATAATACACAATATAAAAAAGATTAAATAAATTAAAATCTCACAGTCCGGTCCGGTTTTATATGGTTTGAAAGTTTGAAACCGACCGGCCGAAAGATAACAAAAAAAACCGACCGTGAAACAAAACCGATGACCAGTTTGAACGGTTTCACGGTTTGAAACCGAACCGTGAACACCCCTAACATGGCTCATTATGAATTGAACAAAGCCATCATTGTATCCCTATAATCTGTTGTGAAGGCCTTCAGTCTGGAAAGGAGTTCAGTATAAATGAATTGTCTGAGAAAAGGTTTTGTAATGAAGAGATTATTTTGGAAGGAGCTTCATTATGAATGGCTTGTCTTGAAAGGAGGCTTCATTTTTTGGTAGGGTCTCCGTTATGAATTGCTTGTCTTGGAAGGGGCTTCGTTATGAAGGAATTGTTAAGAAAAGGGCTTCGTTTCTTAGTAAGGGGCGTCATCTGAAGTGATTGTTTAGTAAGGGACTTCATTCGGAAGAGATTGTTTAGTAAGGGACCTCATTCTGAAGGAATTATTTTGTAAGGGGGTTTGTTCTGAAGAGATTGTTCAGTAAGGGGCTTCTTTATCAAACGATTTGTCAATAATCGTTTTTAGAGACTCCTTGAGAGATGTCTCACCTTAAAAGGCTTTTTATAATATGTAATACACAAACAACATTTAAACAATGCAAAAGATATGCAAAAGTTAACCCAGATGGTTAAAAAATGGTGCATGTGAGTATGTAGGGTCACATCATCTTTTTAAGAGCAAAGTTTCACAACATCTTTTCATGCTCTGAAAAAACCTGAGGCTTATGCTTGAAGATTAAAACAAACATGCTTGATGCTTGTACCAGCATTTGGCCATGTCTCCCCTTTTTGTAGCACATGAATATTAAATTAATACTTTTATAAAAGCTCTTTTCAAATGTTTTTTAATAAACATAAAAAGTTATGACTTTACAAAAAAGTGGGCAAATGTAAGGTTTGACCCTAATTTTCACTTCTTTTTCTTTTACTTTTTAATTTATTTTCAAATATAAGTTCACATTTATATGTTTTGGTTGAACTTCAAGCTTCAATGGTGATTTCAAACAATTCTTGTTACTTCATGTGATGTGCTAAAGTAAGTAAACATAATGCAATACACACATTTATAGCATATCTCACCTTATACGATTAGGAGAATAATAATGTCATTTCTCCCAACGAACTCATCTCAAACCGACGCTGCATTACCTCTGAAAACTCTCTACACAGATTATCACTCGTTGACCCAAATATAATATCGTTAACAAACACTTGGACCAGGATCAAATTGTTGCCAACTTTCTTGACAAAGAATGTTTGATGGATAACACCTTTCTAGTAGTTATTCTCTAATAAATGTTCTGCCAAAGTAGCATACCAAGCACAAGGTGCTTGATGAAGGCCATAGAGAGCTTTGTCAAGTTGATAAACTTAGTTCAAACGATCTGGATCCTCAAAAGACGGTGGTTGCTTGACATAGATTTCTTCTTTTACCTTTCCATACAAGAAAGCAGTCTTCATGTCCATTTGATATAATTTGAAATTCATGTACGATGCATAGGCTGGAAGCATACGAATAGCCTCAAGCCTAGCAACAGGAGCATAAACTTCATCATAATCAAGTCCTTCACGTTGTGAGAAACCTTGTATCACCTTCCTTACTTTATTTCTTGTAATAACCCCTTTATCATCTTTCTTATTTCTAAACACCCATTTAATACCAACCGGTCTCTTATTCTCTGGCTTCTTTACCAGCTTCCACATATTAAGCTTCTTGAACTATAACAACTTTTCTTGCATAGCTTTAACCCAGGAGTTATCCTTGAGAGCGACATGATAATCCTTAGGTTCAACCTGAGAAATAAAACAAGAAAAAAGACATCTGTTAATAGTTCCTGATTGGCTTCTTGTCTGAATGCTGGTAGAGGGAGGGCCAATTATGTTCTCTATTGGGTGTGATCGGGGGATGGCGTTTGAGGAATAGGACCCACTTGAAGCTCAACTGTAAGACTTTGAACTGGATGAAACACACTGGGAGCATTGATTAGAACATCAGTGGTTGGTTGAATGACATCAGGTTGATCAACCACATGTTCTGTAGCAATGGGACCATCTTATAGATTCTCCATAAAGGGAACAACAATTGTTGGAACCATAGTAGAATCAGTGTTATGAGAAGCATCAGCAGGAACTTCAATAGCAACAGGCTCTTCAGCAGCAACATGCACGTTTACATCTGTTGAGGGAGGTGTGGGTACAGAATCTACCACACTTGGTTCTGACTTAAGGTCAACTATAGACTCAGTGGGATTTTGTTCAATGTTGTTAGCTGACAAGTATGAAAAGTCTAAATTAGAATCAGAGGCATCTTCAACGAGAACTACATTGATTGTATCTGCTAGTTGAAGAATAGGATCAAGTGCTGCTGGCTGAGGGGCAACATGTAATGCATTTTTGTTCGAAGGATCAACAGAAAAATCTACATCACCCAAACTGTTTGAGATAGCTTGACTCAACACAGATTGAGACACTGTATTTGAGACTGGAGCGACTGCAACTGGAGGGATAGAAATACCACGAAATTGATTGAACATGTTATCATAATCAAACAACCAATTTGGACCCGTGCGAGCATCTGTTGGATTAAGATCTTGCCAGTCAACGTTAAATGATTCCACAATAAGCGGTTATGTATACTCGATAAGCAGTTTTATTGATAACATATCCAACAAAATAACACTCATTTGCCTTCTCGGCAAACTTGGGCCCTGAATTGGCATTTGTGTGAAGAAGAGTACATGGGCATCCAAAAGTCTTGAAGTAGTTGACTTGCGGCTTTCTCTTGTAGTAGACCTCATATGGAATCTTGTTGAGACGCTTGTTTAACAGCACACAGTTCTGGATGAAGTATGCAACATTAATCACTTCACCCCTAAAGAACAACGGAAGCTTTGAATATGACAACATGGTTCTAGCAGCTTCGATTAAATTTTGTTATGTCGTTCAGCAACCCCATTTTGTTATGGAGTTTGCGGGGCACTGAACTGACAATAAATCCCCTTTTAGTGACAGAAGCAATTCATAACTTTGTTGCGGAACTTAGTTACATTTTCGCTTCGAATACACTTGACTTTCTTATCTATTTGGTTCTCCATAAGAGTCATAAACTTGAGGAGAAACTGAGCGGTTTCATCATTATGCCCTAAAAGAAAAATCCAGCTGAAACAGGAAAAGTCATCAGTAATAACAAGACAATATGCTTTTCGGCCTATTGCCAGATGAATTGGGTCAAACAAATCCATACGTAACAGCTGAAGAATGGAAGCTATAGAATTTACTGTCTTGGGTATGTGAGGAAGTTTGTGTTGCTTTCCTTTAGAACATGAAATACATTTTTCATTGCAAGAGAAAGTTTTAACATGTAAACCCCTCACATGTTCTCCTTTCACAAGTCTTTTTAAATTCTTAAAGTTGACATGACCTTGATGCTTATGCCAAAGTGATGAATCATTGTGCGAGGCTTTAGATAGTAGGCATGAAGCAGCTTGTCATGAATACGAGCTTCTCATGTCCAAAATGTACGCATCATTATGCCTCGAAGTACATATCAGAATCCATTCTTTTGGGACTTAAAAACCTGGCTTCAAGATCAAACACTCATGTTCAGTGAAGAGAGAGTGGAGTATTGTTTGTCAAAAATTTGAGAAATACTGAGCAGATTGAGGTTTAGTTGTTCCACAAGGTTGACATATTCAAAGGTCAACATGCCATTTGAGACCTTTCCTCTCTTCGTTATTTTCCCTCCCATGTCACCAACAAAGGATACAGATCTGACGTCAAATGGTTGAAAGTTGAACAGTAAGGATTCGCTCCTGTCATGTGACAAGTGTAGCCACTTTTTAAGTACCAAATACGATTGACAGCCCTTCTTAAATGACCCTACATGTATTAGTAATTAATTAGACATAGGTTCCCGAGGAAACTTTGCCTCGGGAAGATTAACAATAAAGTCACCAAATTTTATCTTGTTTCCAGTAAAAATATGAGGTTTTGGTGAATCATCATCTGAAGACTAGTCCTTAGGAACCCACGCAAAAGCACGCTCCTTGTGTTTTAATTTCTTGGACCTAGTCTTCTTTATTTTCAAAACAAAATCCTCATATTTTTCAACCTTTGGACTTCTTCTCACACTTGTTTTTGGTGGATTCTTAGACTTTTCAGTCTTTGAATCCATTTTTGCTCTTTCCTTTTTGGTTATCCAAAAGGGCTTTCTTATTTTCTTTATTTTATTGGATCTCACATCCCTTTCACTGGCTTCACTTGCGGTTTGATCAGTCCTTGATCCCGAGCTGCTAGCAGCGGTAGATCGGGACTGATTAAACTACTTTCTCATATCCTTTTGTTGCTTATGCTAGTTCTTGAAATTTCTTGCAAAGTGATAAGGATTACCACAAACATAAAAATGTTTCCTATTGTGGACCCCATAATATTCGTTAGAGCTATAAGATGGTTGATAATGTCGAAAAGGTGATCGTTGGAATAACGAGACATGATTTTGATATTCATTTGGTTTTTAACCTCGATCATCAAAAACATTATTGTAGTATGACTCTACATAATTTGGTTTACTATGACCATAGTAGTTGTTATCAATAAATTAGTATGACTGAGGACTTCTTACATGATTAAGTTTTAGAAAATGATCGTTTAATTGGTGGAACATATTTACATGAAGTACTGACCTTTTCATTTTCAAACACTTTGTTTTATTTGAAGTAACCTCAGGCTTACAACTAGATAATGAACAGCTTGGTATGTTCACATTAACACAATTTTCAACAAAAGATTCATCATACACGGTTTCACAATCACTATCTGAAATAATATCAACATTTTCATCCAAAATAGTGTGATCAATGCCAACATCAACATTATTACAGGCTACATTACAATCCGAAGATGAGTTCAATGCATTTTGCGTGGAAACAGTATTGTTATTATTATAGACATAGTTGACAAATGATTGTATAGGATTCACATCAGAATCAAAAAGTAAATTTAAAACGCTTTCTTTTTCACAACTCATGTCTTTCTCCATTGACCCACCTTTCTTCTACACAACCTGCTAAAGAAGATGAACTACCATTAGAATTAATTGGTTCAATAATTGGATCAACAATTTTAGGCACAGCTGGAACAAATATCTTAGGTTTTGGTACATGACCAATTTTATAGACAGTTTCATCCTCTGGTGAGGTATTGAAACTAAAGTGGGGTAGCGATGTGTAGTTATCATTAAAAGGTGGTGGAATCACAGCATGCTCATATCCCACTCCCCTCTTTTGTTTCACCCCCATTTGTGATCCAATGATGCCATTTAACTTATTTGAGGCATTTTAAACTTTTCGACAATTATTTTTCTTTGAGCTAGATTTAATTCAAGTTCTTCAATTTTAGAATTTAAAATAGTTTTTCTTTTACTGTGAGAATCATAGCAGATTGGATTCAAATAACTTTCGATGCAAGATTGCCATGTCATCATGATAAGTTTTAATTCTAGTGGTAAATATTTTCTCATCTTTCTTATACTCATCAATCTAGTACTTAATGCTAATGTTTTCTCTTATAATATTAGCATTGTGGGCTCTATAATTTTCAACTTTGTAAATATACATTTGAGACATAAGAGTTTATGTACCTCAAGAATGTCAGAACAGCTTTTGCTGCTTCCTGCTCTATTGCTTAATGAAACTTGGTCTTCATTCACAAATGCCATTCCGACTATGTTCGTTGGGTTCATCAACTCACTCATTTGATTCATCCAATCTGGCTCAGAAGTTTCACCATATTGAGTGAGCAGGGCCTTTGTACTTGAGTTCCCTTGACCAATCCTTGGAAATGCTTGGCATGGTGAGCTGCCTTGACCAACGTTCCTCTTCCCAGAATCCTTTGCTTTACCTCCTTCATTGTCAGACACTTCAATAGTCTTCACATCTCTAGCAGCCTGCCTTGGGTTTGTGCATTCTCTAGCAAAGTGCCCCATTTTGTTACAATTATAACAATGAAGCTTTTCGTACTTGAACCCAATATTGTTGCTGTCAGAGTCCTAGAACTATTCTTCCCATATTTTTTCATGAAGTTTGTGGCCTGATGAACCATCATGGTAATATGGTATTTGATGTCCATATTTTCAAGGTCTTGTTCATTTATCTTTGGAAGATCTCCATAATTGAAAGATAGAGGCAACAGTTTCCCCTATAGCAATTCTTTGTGGCTGGCCATGAAGGAATGAAACAGTGAGATGCGAGAGTTGTCAACTTGCGTGATGGGTTGACTTGAGCTTGAAGAGTTGGTAACTCCATGAGCTTTCAAGGCTTGATTGACAACTTGATTCACAATGTATTGATGTGAAGTAGATGCTGAAGATCTTGAAGCACTTGTGGACGACTTGAAGGCTTTAATCTGATCGGACTGAACTGAATATGAGACAAATTTTACACCATCGATAGGATGAACAGTGGAATGTGATTGGCTAAGAAAAGTGGAGCCTACACTAGAAGTAGTAGAAACACCTGCACGATTCAAAGAACTGACATGATTGCTCATTCAGAGTTTATCATCCATCTCAAAAGACTTGATGGTGGAAGTTAGCTCAGTAAGTGTTGTGGTGTTTTGATTAGTGGTTCTCTTAATGGTGGTAACACTTCTGTTCCACGTGTACGACAATGAATTTAGCAGCTTCTTGTTAACCTTAGACATTTCTTTAATAACACCAACACTTCTCATCTTGGTAATCAATGCTTCAAATCTGCCAAGGAGAGTAGTAACTGATTCCCCTTGAATACGGTTAAACCTATTGAAATCTCCATTCAACATTTCTTTTCTACTTTCCCTCGTATCTAGATTTCCTTCAAACTTTTTCACAAGGGCATCCCAAAGACCTCTAGCCGTTGTGCATTCTCTTAGAGTTTGAGCTATATCAACGGGCAGACACACACTGATTACTCAATAAGCTTTCTCATCATCAAGCATCAATTTCTTGGCATTATCAGTTAAACTTTCCAGGGGAACATCAACGGGACCACCAGGTGTCATGGTAGTGGGCTTGTGTGGTCCATTCTTAACTAATCTCGATAGTGCAAAATCATTAATTCTTATAAAATTTTTGAACCTCCTCTTCCATTCATCAAAGTTGCTTTCAAAATTTAATAGCTTAGGTGGCTTGTTGGTGCTTCCAGCCTCGTTCTTGAACATCAAGTAATTTTTTTAACATTTTCGGATCATAAGATATTTTTATAAGCAGATTATCAAACCAAACAGTCTTGAAAAAGTAGCAAATTCTGTTAAAAACACTAAGTGTAAACGAATCGCACAGAAAATGCGATCCGATTGGTTTGGAATGCGATTGGATTCTTTTCAAAGTGCGATGTAATTCCTTTTAATATGTGATGCGAATTGTTTTGGAATGCAATGCGATTCAGATAAAATGAGACTGTTTCATTGAATGTGATGCGATTGATCCAAAATGCGATTTGAATCCAAAATGCGATGTGATTCAGAATCTTAAATGCAATGCGAATGAAATTAAATACAAAGCGATTGGTTCCCAGATGCGATGCGAATTCAAATTGCTGGAGAAAATATGAAATTAAATATGAAATTAAATGGATGCGATGCGATGCGAATTGTTTCTGGAGAAAATCAAATTGCTCAGAGTGCTGTTTGGTATGGATTCAAGTACAATCACACATTTTCATGACTTTTAAGCTTTAAACACTTCAACAAGGCTGAAGAACACTTGAACACACTTAAATACACTTCTCAAACACAAAGACAAGACCAAAATCCAAGGTTGTGGCCCAAGAACCTCAACTAATAGAGCCAAAAGCTCTCATATCAATTGAAAGTCCTACAGACGGGATCAAACAACGTGTTCTTTGATCAATCTCCTTGTAAGCTAGCAGAAATCATTACAAGTAAACCAAGATCTCGAATCTTGTAGTGTTTTGGTTATTACCTGAAGAAGAAAGAAAGAGATAAGAAAGAGAGAAAGTTGTTAGGTGAGAGTTGACATTTTGACAAAAGGTTGGTTTGCATGTTCATACCTTCACTATTTATAATGAGGGAATGCCATGCATATCTTTTATTTTATAGGCCTATATGGGTTTGTTTACGTAGATCAAGCCCAAACATACAAATTCACATACGAAAGCACAGTCAGCAAACTAATACAAAACAAAATAATACAAAAAAAATGTGATCGGGTTCTACAGTTGTGCTGTGTTTTAGTGGTTTTATGTTTTTGAGATTCCATAATCATTGATGGGTAACATGTACATAACTAAAAAAAAAGCTTTTCATGTTTTTTATTTTCTTTCTTATGAAAAACATTCATAGAAATTAAGTATATCGTCTTTTGTTGAAACAAGTAGTGTTGTGTTGTGTTGTGTTGTGTTGTGTTTTAGTTGTTTTATGTTTTTGGGATCCAATAATTTTTTATGGGTGGTAAGATTGTTATGATAAAAAAGAACTATCAAAAGTTCAATCCTTACTGCAAAAAAATAAAAATAAAAAGAATGCTCCAATTTGGATATTATTAATGTAGTAACATTGTTTCTTTAATAATTTAATCAGAACTAACCCTGCCAACTTTTAACGTATATAAATCTTATCTTACGATACTAATAAACAAAAATAAAAATGATGATGTGTTATAACCACATTAAATTATAATTTCTAATCTCTATTCTCCTTAATTCATGCTATCATGGGCTAAAATTATTTTGATAATTGGGTTATAAAATAGTCAATTTTTCATTCTAATCTTTTAATACTTTATCTCATTCATACTAGCTATTAATGGGTTATTGGTCAAAACCATTTTGACAGTTGAGTTATAAAATAGTCATGAAATTAAAAGTATAATATTGATTGAAGATCAAATAAGTAAAAATATGAAAAAGAAGTAAAAAATAATAAAGACAATCTTTTTAATGTTGTTTTGTTCCTTCGATGTCCAGTTTCTTTTCATGAACATTATATGCTAATGCGTTATTCAAGATAACTAGCAGACATGTCTAAAATTTGTTTATATTGGATGACGATTTGAATATTTGTGATAAAACAACAAATGTTGTATATAAAGAGATTTTTCACAAATTTATAAATTTGAGGTTACAGACTTCTCATTGTTTGTATAATACAATTCATTTTTTTTTTTACCTTTAATTTTGTTCATCTATTTCAAATAGCAAAACTTATTTTTTTTTAATTATTTGACAAATTCCGTGTAATACACGGGTTCAAAAGCTAGTAAATTATACAGCGTACAAACCCCTGTTCGGATTTTATTTTAAACTTTCATAAAACTTAACAGTTACAACACCAAGCAATGGTGCCATCACACACACATCTAGTAATTAAAATTCACACGTACACACATTAATTAAGAAGTTATTTTCTTGTACAGGAGTCCCTAGCGACAAAGTAATCTCCCAAGAAGTGAAGGTACATCCGGATCGGCAGCTTCCGAAGATATTCCAAAGCTATCTTTATACATGTTGATCACTATAATAAGTAAAGTGATGACACATACGGTAATTGCCAAACCAAGTGAGGGTGTTAGCACAACATATTGGCCTGTGACAAATGCGATTGTCATCGCAAACAAGGCAAATGTTGTAAGATAATACATATCCTCAATTTTGCCATCAATGAACTCTTGTACGCTTATAGAAGCATTCTCATAGCGATTGCGGTAGAATACTAGTGCAATGTGTCCAAGTAGAACCGAGCAGGAAAAAGAGAATGCTATAGCATTAGTGACAACAAATGCTCTGAAAGCTGATTTTTTAAGTAGATAGGGGGTGCCTTGTTTGGAGCCTTCGCTACTATTAAAACCGCCTGGCACGGTAAATGCAGCCGCAAAACTCGCTGTTGCTATTAGAGCGGCCACTACAACAAGACTGTCCACAATCGCAAAATGTTTGTCTATTTTTTCCCCTTCTATTTCTTTTGTCCCGCTCTTGTTTATTTTAGGAGACAATGTGCTTGTTTTATCCTGTATGCTAGTAGCCAGAGTTATAGTTATGGCCTGCAAAAGGTTACCAACTAATCAACTTAATTGACAACTTCATTTTGCACACCAATAAAAATCGCTATAGTTTTTCAAAAGTAAAGCAAATTAAGAAATGGTATACCAAAGTATATATGTGAAACAAAAAGAAAAAGAGACTTTATAACAGCTTTTACGCTTTGAAATTTGAACTAAGACCATCACCGCTCCAAGAACTCAGACACACTCATAAACACATTCCTAGTTTTGTGTATATGTAGCATTACGAGAATTATATTATTGTAGTAGTTTGTTTCATGTCCTAAATGAGTTAAGACTGTACCTTGATCAATCTCTTTCTTTGATCGTCTGAAGATACCATGTCCAAAGGAGTGAGGTTTTCATTGTTGAGGATGTTAATGTCAACTCTAGAATCAATTAGCGTCTCCATCTTCTCAAACTCAGAAGCAACCAACAAATGTATAGGTGTGTTCCCATTCTTATCTTTCTGGTTGATAAGATTCGTTAACGATTTATCTCGAAAGATGAACTCAATTGCTTTGTTTTTCTTATTTTCAACAGCAACATGAAGAATGTTCCTTCCATCACTATCAATAAACTCTGAGCATCCTGGACATAGGTCCATAAGAACCTTCAATACTTCGCAATGGCCTAGACTAGCTGAAAAGTGACTTGCTGAAGTAAGCGTGTCATCATTTTGGAGTATTTCAAGATATCCAATGGTGAAGTCTACACCTAGTAGTTTTGTTGTTGCTAACCAACTGTTATGATAAAGTGCACAATGCAAGGGTGTCCAACCACGATTGTCTCTGATGTTTAGCATGTCAGGATTTATCTCTAGTAAGTATTCAACACACTCTGATACAGAAATCCATGGAAATTAATTATACTCTCTAGAAAAGTTGGTCCAATTTTAGTAATTAGCAAATGTTACAACATAACTTCAAAGGATTGTTACGAATAACCCATTAAAGTAATTCTTATAACGGCATGATATGCATCTAAAACAAATTCCAGGCAGAAAAATCCCTAATTTTTTTAACGTATTGCAACAAAATAAATAGTGACAATACAATTTTCTGTCAAAAATTCGTTGCTAAATGCCGACAAAATTTCAATCACAAACACATTTATTATATATATTTAACTATTCCGTCGGAAAACCGTGGAAAAGCATTATAATCGTGTAGTTTTCTTTTTTTTTTTTTTAGAACAGCAACTTTCTTATATTTAGGATACCACACTCTTCAAATTTGGAGAGCTCCAATACCCCACTCTGGCCAATATTGTCTTAACTGGACCCACTAATTAAGGTATTTATATTATTATGATTATTGAAAATTATGATTATTGAAAAAAACATAAATGTAATACTAGTATTATTGATTTCATACATATAGTTGGTGTGTGAGTCTATATACTGATCATTAAGATATAATTATATAAAGTTAAACAAATAAATAAGTATTAAAATTATAAGAAAGATAGTTTTCTAAAAACTAAATAAATCAATTTGGGCATTGATTTAATCCATTGATCTATTTGATCAACTGTAGATAAAATTAATGACAGTAGTGACGTAAATAAATGAAAATTAAAGGAGGTTAACTAAGAATATAAAAGACAAATTGGGTAGACAAAAAGTATTTGTTTTGGATACTCCTAAAAATCCAGACTCTCTCTTCGATCACACTATTAATCCTTCTTTGATATCATACATTCCTGAGTATAACATGCATTTATTATTATTATTATTATTATTATTATTATTATTATTATATTTGTAGGTAGAGTTATGGGTATTTATTTATTATTTTTTCTGTTATTGAGTTTTTATGTGCAACAACTTGGTTAGATATTCATGGCAAATTATTTAATATTTAAGCATTAATGGAATTAGTTTTGTTGATCTATTTAAG